>NW_020936761.1:0-1442 GCF_003984885.1 Neopelma chrysocephalum
ACACCTTCCACTGTCCCAGGTTGCTCCAAATTTATCCAACCTGGCCTTGGACACTTCCAGGGATCCAGGAGCAGCCACAGCTTCTCTGGGATAGGGGAGGTGTCCAGGAGGTTCTCAGAATTCCAGGTGAAGTCCCAGCAGAGCAGAGGAGAGGGGCAGGATGCCCTCCTTGGACCTGTTTTGGCTGCAGCCCAGCACACAGAGGGTTCTCTTCCAGCACAGTTTTTGGGCAAAACCTCCCCCGAGGTTTGTTCAGCTGTTGCCTCCTAAAGAAGGACATGGTGTCTCAACTCCTGCCTTCAAAGAGACTTTCCTGGCAGCTTCTCTGGGTGCTGGGGCTGTGCTGGCAGCCAGAGGGGTGTGTTGGGTTGTGCTGGGAGCAGAGCTGGCTCTGCATCAGCTCGTGGCTGTGCTGGTGTCGTCCCTGCAAACACACGGGAGAGCTGGGTACACAAACACAGAGCTGGGGCTGATCTGTGCCACTCTGAGGGACAAATATTGCACTCTGGTGTCGCTGAGGATGGTCCCTGGTGTCAGCAGGAGGGTGATGCTTGGCAGGGATAATCAGGGCCTGCCATGGGATAATGGGGGCTGCTTTTCCCCACATGGTTGTGCTGCTTCTTCCTCACTTCTGTCCAGCACGGGTTCCTTGTCACAGAATCACAGAATCATAGAATGATAGAATCATAGAATCATAGACTCAGCTCGGTTGGAAGGGACCTCTGTGATCATCAAGTCCAACCCTTGGCTTTCTAGGCTTGTGAGACCTACTGGGGGATCTTCACCATCACCTCCAGACAGTCAGAGAACCACAGAATAGAAGGGACCTTAAAGCCCACCCAGTGCCACCCTCTGCCACGGCCAGGGACACCTTCCACTGTCCCAGGTTGTTCAGGGGTCCATCCAACCTGGCCTTGGACACTTCCAGGGAATGGAGCAGCCACAGCTCCTCTGGGCAACCTGTTCCAGGGCCTCAGCATCTCACAATAAAGATTTTTTTTCCTAATATCCCATCTAAACCTACTGTCAGTTTGAAGCCATTCCCCCTTGTCCTGCCCCTCCAGACCCTCTCCACCTTTCCTGCAGCTCCCTTTACCCAGCTCCAGTGCCCTCAGGAGGCCTGTCCACACCACCCCATCACCCATCCACAAGCTTTCCAGCCAAGGATTTCCATGTGCCTCCCCTGCTGCTCCTCAAAACGATGCAGACAAACCCAGAGCCTTCCCCAGACCCTCCTTTCCTGCCATCCTCTTCCTGGCACCTGTGAAATCACTTTTCAGCACTTACTGCCCAGCAAAGAGAGCTCAGTGTGTTCTCCCCTCTCCACATCCAGCTGTTGGTGCAAAGCCTTTCCAACTTTTCCTCCTCCCTCTGTGTTTTTAGCACAGCTGGGTTAGAGACTCTCAGACCACGATCACATAAATAATTAGGAGCTGTAAGAA
>NW_020936762.1:0-342 GCF_003984885.1 Neopelma chrysocephalum
GTTGCTCCAAATTTATCCAACCTGGCCTGGGACACTGCCAGGGCTGGAGCAGCCACAGCAAAACCATGGGATAATGGGGGTTTTGCCTTTGCTTTGCAAAGCTGGGCTCTCTTGGCTGCTTTTCCCCACATGGATGTGCTGCTTCCTCCTCACTTCTGTCTGGCACAGGTTCCTTGTCTTGGCTTTTTAGGCTTGTGAGACCTACTGGGGGATCTTCACCATCATCCCCAGACAGTCAGAGAACCACAGAATGGAAGGGACCCTAAAGCCCACCCAGTTCCACCCCCTGCCATGGGCAGGGACACCTTCCACTGTCCCAGGTTGCTCCAAATTTATCCAACC
>NW_020936763.1:0-1731 GCF_003984885.1 Neopelma chrysocephalum
GTTGCTCCAAATTTATCCAACCTGGCCTGGGACACTGCCAGGGCTGGGGCAGCCACAGCAAAACCATGGGATAATGGGGGTTTTGCCTTTGCTTTGCAAAGCTGGGCTCTCCTGGCTGCTTTTCCCCACATGGATGTGCTGCTTCCTCCTCACTTCTGTCTGGCACAGGTTCCTTGTCTTGGCTTTTTAGGCTTGTGAGACCTCCTGGGGGATCTTCACCATCATCCCTAGACAGCCAGAGAACCACAGAATGGAAGGGACCTTAAAGCCCATCCAGTGCCACCCCCTGCCATGAGCAGGGACACCTTCCACTAGCCCAGGTTGCTCCAAATTTGTCCAACCTGGCTTTGGACACTTCCAGGGCTGGGGCAGCCACAGCTTCTCTGGGATAGGGGAGGTGTCCAGGAGGTTCTCAGAATTCCAGGTGAAGTCCCAGCAGAGCAGAGGAGAGGGGCAGGATGCCCTCCTTGGACCTGTTTTGGCTGCAGCCCAGCACACAGAGTGTCTGTTCTCTTCCAGCACAATTTTTGGGCAAAACCACTCCCGAGGTTTGTTCAGCCATCACCTCCTGAAGAAGGACATGGTGTCTCAACTCCTGCCTTCAAAGAGACTTCCCTGGTAGCTGCTGTGGGTGCTGGGGCTGTGCTGGCAGCCAGAGGGGTGTGTTGGGTTGTGCTGGGAGCAGAGCTGGCTCTGCACCAGCTCGTGGCTGTGCTGGTGTCGTCCCTGCAAACACCCGGGAGAGCTGGGTACACAAACACAGAGCTGGGGCTGATCTGTGCCACTCTGAGGGACAAATATTGCACTCTGGTGTCGCTGAGGATGGTCCCTGGTGTCAGCAGGGGGGTGATGTTTGGCAGGATAATCAGGGCCTGCCATGGGATAATGGGGGCTGCTTTTCCCCACATGGATGTGCTGCTTCCTCCTCACTTCTGTCCGGCACGGGTTCCTTGTCACAGAATCATAGAATGATAGAATCATAGAATCATAGACTCAGCTGGGTTGGAAGGGACCTCTGTGATCAAGTCCAACCCTTGGCTTTCTAGGCTTGTGAGACCTCCTGGGGGATCTTCACCATCATCCCCAGACAGTCAGAGAACCACAGAATGGAAGGGACCTTAAAGCCCATCCAGTGTCACCCTCTGCCACGGCCAGGGACACCTTCCACTGTCCCAGGTTGTTCAGGGGTCCATCCAACCCAGCCTTGGACACTTCCAGGGAATGGAGCAGCCACAGCTCCTCTGGGCAACCTGTTCCAGGGCCTCAGCATCTCACAATAAAGATTTTTTTCCTAATATCCCATCTAAACCTACTGCCAGTTTGAAGCCATTCCCCCTTGTCCTGCCCCTCCAGTCCCTCTCCACCTTTCCTGTAGCTCCCTTTACCCAGCTCCAGTGCCCTCAGGAGGCCTGTCCACACCACCCCATCACCCATCCACAAGCTTTCCAGCCAAGGATTTCCATGTGCCTCCCCTGCTGCTCCTCAAAACGATGCAGACAAACCCAGAGCCTTCCCCAGACCCTCCTTTCCTGCCATCCTCTTCCTGGCACCTGTGAAATCACTTTTCAGCACTTACTGCCCAGCAGAGAGAGCTCAGTGGGTTCTCCCCTCTCCACATCCAGCTGTTGGTGCAAAGTCTTTCCATCTTTTCCTCCTCCCTCTGTGTTTTTAGCACAGCTGGGCCAGAGACTCTCAGACCACGATCACATAAATAATTAGGAGCTGTAAGAA
>NW_020936764.1:0-381 GCF_003984885.1 Neopelma chrysocephalum
GGAATAGAAGGGATTGGTGGGAAAACCTCATCCCAGGAGTGTCCAAAGCACCAGCTGGGACATGTGGGAAATTCAGGACACAAATAGTCTGAGTCCTGTGTTGCCATCAGAGTGTTTGTTCAGGGGCTTCAGCTTAAAGTCACCACGTCCAGGATCCAGATTGCAGTTTTTGCTGAGTATTCCCAATTCCCAAATCCAGGAGGGCTTTGTGGAGCACCCAGAGATCCAGATCTTCCCTCAGGTGACCCAACCTGGCAGTGGTTCTGCTCCATCTGTGTTGCAAAATGAGCAAGTTGCAGTTGTGTTGTTGCTTCCAAAACCATGGCAGATGATGGGAATAGAAGGGATTGGTGGGAAAACCTCATCCCAGGAGTGTCCAAA
>NW_020936765.1:0-866 GCF_003984885.1 Neopelma chrysocephalum
AACAGCTTTAAAACCCAAACAAAAACCCCAAACCCGTGAGCTCATTCGGTTCCAAGTGACCTCTGGGGTGGGATGAGAGACTTCCTTGTCTCTCCCACCTTGGCAGGAAAATCTCCTGCCCTGTTGGCAAGGGAGGGGCACCCTGGGTGCCACCACCCAGCTGGAATCCCGGCATTTTTTTGGGAAGGCATCAGCTGTTTGCCTCCTGCAGCACAGGGCAATCCCTGGGAACCTCTGGAAGCTCCACAGGGAGCTCACATCACAGGGAAGAGGAATTTTTTACACCCAGAGACCACTAGGACAGAGGGAAGGGCTTCCCACTGCCAGAGGGCAGGGTTAGGTGGGATATAGGGAAGGAATTTTTGGCTGGGAGGGTGGGGAGGGGCTGGGATGGAATTCTCAGAGAAGCTGTGGCTGCCCCATCCCTGGAAGTGTCCAAGGCCAGGCTGGAGCAACCTGGGCTAGTGGAAGGCGTCCCTGCCCATGGCAGGGGGTTGGAAGACAATGATTTTTAAGCTCCCTTCCAACCCAAACCATTCCATGATTCCATGATCCCTCTCTTTCCGGGCTCATGGCAGCAGAAGGAACTTATGATCCCTCCTGCAGTTTATCCAAAGGCTTCTTTCTGAGCCAAGCCAATCAATCATAATTGCAGCTTAATCCAGACCTGGATTAAGAATATTAACTAAGTAATTTATTGGGATTTCTCACATCCCATCTTGCAGAGGCTTGGAATTAAGGCCTGGAGAAGCCATTCTTAGAGCTTGGGACAAGCTCAGCTGAGCTCTTCCTGAGTCTTTATTTCAATTTCAATAATCACTGGACGAAAACATCCCTGTTAGGGCTAAAAAAGCAATTTTAGGATG
>NW_020936766.1:0-1028 GCF_003984885.1 Neopelma chrysocephalum
GTGGGAAGTCAGGATCTGTTCCTGCCCAGGGGACCCCCCAGGATGAACCAGGAGTCCTAATTAAAGCTGTTGGAGGTAATTATCACCCCATTCTGTCCCACTTGGGCAAACCAAGCCTTGAGGGGTTAAAGAGTCCATCTAAAGCTTGGGAAATAGGTGGAAGAGATGACACAGAACAACTTTAAAACCCAAACAAGAGCCCCAAATCCATGAGTTCATCCAGCTCTAAGTGACCTCTGGGGTGGGATGAGAGACTTCCTTGTCTCTCCCACCTTGGCAGGAAAATCTCCTGCCCTGTTGGCAAGGGAGGGGCACCCTGGGTGCCACCACCCAGCTGGAATCCCAGCATTTTTTTGGGAAGGCATCAGCTGTTTACCTCCTGCAGCACGGGGCAATCCCTGGGAACCTCTGGAAGCTCCACAGGGAGCTCACATCACACGGAAGAGGAATTTTTTACACCCAGAGACCACTAGGACAGAGGGAAGGGCTTCCCACTGCCAGAGGGCAGGGTTAGGTGGGATATAGGGAAGGAATTTTTGGCTGGGAGGGTGGGGAGGGGCTGGGATGGAATTCCCAGAGAAGCTGTGGCTGCCCCTGGATCCCTGGAAGTGTCCAAGGCCAGGCTGGAGCAACCTGGGCTAGTGGAAGGTTTCCCTGCCCATGGCAATGATTTTTAAGCTCCCTTCCAACCCAAACCATTCCATGATTCCATGATCCCTCTCTTTCCAGGCTCATGGCAGCAGAAGGAACTTATGATCCCTCCTGCAGTTTATCCAAAGGCTTCTTTCTGAGCCAAGCCAATCAATCATAATTGCAGCTTAATCCAGACCTGGATTAAGAATATTAACTAAGTAATTTATTGGGATTTCTCACATCCCATCTTGCAGAGGCTTGGAATTAAGGCCTGGAGAAGCCATTCTTGGAGCTTGGGACAAGCTCAGCCGAGCTCTTCCTGAGTCTTTATTTCAATTTCAATAATCGCTGGACGAAAACATCCCTGTTAGGGCTAAAAAAGCAATTTTAGGATG
>NW_020936767.1:0-318 GCF_003984885.1 Neopelma chrysocephalum
TCCACAAATTTAATCCCTCCCAAAGACAAAGCTAATCTGGATCTTATTGGATTTCCAAGGGGAGTAGAATTAAGCCCAAAAGCTCACACTTCTTAAATGCCTTTCCTCTGGGACTTTCTGGAGGTGCCCAGTGAACATTCCCACTTTGCCAACAACCTGCCCAAGACCTCAGGTATTAGGGATCAATCAGGAATTATCATTTTTTTTACAGTACTAACTAATGGAGCGTTGGAAAACACCACAGATTTGATGATCTAATAAAACCCACTCGTATTCCATACTAAAAAATACTCTGATTATTTGCTACCCGAGGCTCTC
>NW_020936768.1:0-308 GCF_003984885.1 Neopelma chrysocephalum
CCACAAATTTAATCCCTCCCAAAGACAAAGCTAATCTGGATCTTATCGAATTTCCAAGGGGAGTAGGATTAAGCCCAAACTTCTTAAATGCCTTTCCTCTGGAAATTTCTGGAGGTGCCCAGTGAACATTCCCACTTTGCCAACAACCTGCCCACCAAGGGCACCACGACCTCAGGCATCAGGGATCAATCAGTAATTATCTTTTTTTTTTTACAGCACTCACTAATGGAGAGTTGGAAAACACCACAAATTTGATGTCCCAATAAACCCCACCCCTATTCTACATTAAAAAATACTCTCATTATTTG
>NW_020936769.1:0-308 GCF_003984885.1 Neopelma chrysocephalum
CTCTCCCCGGACAAGACCCAATTTTAGCACGAAAACTTGAGATTCTCTGCAAATTTAATCCCTCCCAAAGACAAAGCTAATCTAGATTTTATCAGATTTCCAAGGGGAATAAGGATTAAACCCAAAAGCCCACACTGCTTAAATGCCTTTCCTCTGTGACTTTCTGGAGGTGCCCAGTGAACATTTCCACTTTGCCAACAACCTGCCCACGACCTCAGGCATCAGGGATCAATCAGTAATTATCATTTTTTTTACAGCACTACCTAATAGAGCGTTGGAAAACACCACAAATTTGATGTCCTAATAAA
>NW_020936770.1:0-817 GCF_003984885.1 Neopelma chrysocephalum
TCTGTTATTTTGCCAGATTCCCCAAAGCCCTTGATTTCCTATTGCCATGGCTTTGTTTGGCAGCTGCAGTGACTCGGTGCTCCAGCTTTAGCCGTGGGTTTGCTGTACAGAGCAGGCCACCACCATCCAGCTGCTGCCAAGAAACACACACACTGCACTGTGACATAACTGAAGCCATAAACACGGAGGTCCAAGTAAACCATTAACTACTAGTTACTAACTCATGGTATAAATTATACCTTCAGTGAGATGCTACATTTGGCCCTGCAAGGAATTGGTTGGGTCAGGGATTTAGCTCCTAGAAGGAATGAGGGCTTTTGCCCTTCAAACACCTTCTGGGAGTGGCAGCAGGGAAGGCACCGTGCTCGGTGCTCACCAGCTGCCAGCACACACCAACTCAGCAGCTGAACTTCTCCACTCAACATGAGCCATCAAGAGGCTGTTCCACATAAAGTTCTTATGATGCCCATCCAAATCCAAGCATTTTCATAAATGTATCCCAAGGCACCAAACTCTGCCATCCCAACCAACCCATGCATATTCTGCAGGACTTTATCAGTAAGTTCAGTCTCTCCTTTGCTCCCATCAACTGTGTCAAAAAATACCCTTAGGGACCAACACCATAAACAAATCCCTGAAATGGCTCAACTGACTAACAACGCCCATTTGTGCTCTTCAGAAAAAGTCCCAGTAAAAGCCACTCCCAAGTGAGCTCTGATCCACCCAACCTGCAGTGACATCCCTGCTCCCCTTCCCCCAGGAGTGACGGTGCCACAGCAAATCCAGCTGTGCCAACGCCACAGCAAATCCAGCTGTG
>NW_020936771.1:0-817 GCF_003984885.1 Neopelma chrysocephalum
TCTGTTATTTTGCCAGATTCCCCAAAGCCCTTGATTTCCTATTGCCAGGCTTTGTTTGGCAGCTGTAGTGACTCGGTGCTCCAGCTTTAGCCTGGGTTTGCTGTACAGAGCAGGCCACCACCATCCAGCTGCTGCCAAGAAACACACACACTGCACTGTGACATAACTGGAGCCATAAACACGGAGGTCCAAGTAAACCATTAACTACTAGTTACTAACTCATGGTATAAATTATACCTTCAGTGAGATGCTACATTTGGCCCTGCAAGGAATTGGTTGGGTCAGGGATTTAGCTCCTAGAAGGAATGAGGGCTTTTGCCCTTCAAACACCTTCCGGGAGTGGCAGCAGGGAAGGCACCGTGCTCGGTGCTCACCAGCTGCCAGCACACACCAACTCAGCAGCTGAACTTCTCCACTCAACATGAGCCATCAAGAGGCTGTTCCACATAAAGTTCTTATGATGCCCATCCAAATCCAAGCATTTTCATAAATGTATCCCAAGGCACCAAACTCTGCCATCCCAACCAACCCATGCATATTCTGCAGGACTTTATCAGTAAGTTCGGTTTGAGGTTCTCCACTGTCTCTCCTTTGCTCCCATCAAGTGTGTCAAAAATACTCTTAGGGACCAACACCATACACAAATTGCTGAAATGGCTCAAGTGACCAACAACGCCCATTTGTGCTCTTCAGAAAAAGTCCCAGTAAAAGCCACTCCCAAGTGAGCTCTGATCCACCCAACCTGCAGTGAGATCCCTGCTCCCCTTCCCCCAGCTGTGCCAACGCCACAGCAAATCCAGCTGTGCCAACGCCACAG
>NW_020936772.1:0-728 GCF_003984885.1 Neopelma chrysocephalum
AGGGGAGGAGTTTTATTTAATGAATAATAATGGTATTTAATGAAGCTTTCTAGTATTTGCTGTGTATTTGTTAAACGCATGACCAGTTCCAGAGAAATTAGAGCACTATCAAATTATTATTGGAACGCCAGTGGGATTAGCTAAGGAACACATAAGAGGTGTATAGATTGATCAGTTCTGCCTACTACATTTCTTGCTTTTAGTGTGACTGGTTTTCCTGCTTGATAAACCCATAACCTTTCTCTTTCCTCCACTGTCAGTCATGGTTAGGCTTTGCCCAATGTGTCTGCTGCTTGTTTTCTGAGGAGTCCTTCAAACGATTGTTGGGTTGTGACTGTTTCCAAGTGTCTGCTATAAAACCAGAACATGACTGGCCGGTGTTCATTATTGTTGTTCACAAACCAACAATCGTTTGAAGGACTCCTCAGAAAACAAGCAGCAGACACATTGGGCAAAGCCTAACCATGACTGACAGTGGAGGAAAGAGAAAGGTTATGGGTTTATCAAGCAGGAAAACCAGTCACACTAAAAGCAAGAAATGTAGTAGGCAGAACTGATCAATCTATACACCTCTTATGTGTTCCTTAGCTAATCCCACTGGCGTTCCAATAATAATTTGATAGTGCTCTAATTTCTCTGGAACTGGTCATGCGTTTAACAAATACACAGCAAATACTAGAAAGCTTCATTAAATACCATTATTATTCATTAAATAAAACTCCTCCCCT
>NW_020936773.1:0-1946 GCF_003984885.1 Neopelma chrysocephalum
GGCTCATGAATTAATCAGTGGTACTTGTGGCTGGTTTAGTTGTTCAGATAAACCACCACAGAATGTGTCTTGGTGACTCATTAATGAAGTGCTGTTTTGCTGTAAAATGTTAATTTAAAAGGTCATGGATGGAGATAAATTAATTTGGTCCCTTTTACCTAAGTTTTCATGTAAAAATGTGTCAGGTAAGGGTCTGTAGGAATATAAAAAAATGTTATTTTAACAAAGAGTTCTAGTCCCAGGGAACAAGGTGTGACAGGTTTAGTGTCACACCTCTGTGCAGGTGCTGGGGGACATCCTGTGCAGCTAAAGCAGCTGCCAGAGCTCTGAAGGACAAGGCAGCATTTGGTTTCTTCCTTTTAATGTTTCCAGCTCATTGTTTGGGACCAGAGTGGCTGGTTGTTCTCCTTGGGTGCATCCCCTGTGTCATCACTTGCACCAGTGCAGAACCTTGTTCCAGGTGATAACCTTCACTGGAAACCTCTGGGAGAACTGCAACCTTCCTATTGTCCCTTATGATTTTATCTTGTGTTAATTCAAGCTAAAAACATAACTTTCTCTCGCTACTGAAGATGGATCCAGATAACTTTGTCCCAGGGAAGCTTCTAAATATAAATCACGTTTGCTGCTTGGTGTTGGATTTGTAACTCCGTGAATTTTCCCTTGGAGCTGGGACTAGTTCCAGGAACTTATCAAAGATTTAAACACAGTTTAAATTTAGATATTAAAGAACAAAATTGCGTAGTTTTTTTCTTAATTTGACGTGTTGTTGGCTATTTTAAAATGCTGGAATGCAATGAATGCATAACATAAAAGGCAGTACATCAGAGGGTGGGTTTGATCACTGATGATCTGTTTGTATTAATCCAGGAGATATCAGCATAAAAGCAACTGCTTTAGCTTTACATCTTCCTCATATTAGTTTTTCAGTTTAACTTTAAGTCCTTGAAGGCTAATCATTTGAAGACATTTAACCTTACTGTGAAGAGTTTTATAGTTAAGGAATTAAAGTTAAACTGAAAAACTAATATGAGGAAGATGTAAAGCTAAAGCAGTTGCTTTTATGCTGATATCTCCTGGATTAATACAAACAGATCATCAGTGATCAAACCCACCCTCTGATGTACTGCCTTTTATGTTATGCATTCATTGCATTCCAGCATTTTAAAATAGCCAACAACACGTCAAATTAAGAAAAAAACTACGCAATTTTGTTCTTTAATATCTAAATTTAAACTGTGTTTAAATCTTTGATAAGTTCCTGGAACTAGTCCCAGCTCCAAGGGAAAATTCACGGAGTTACAAATCCAACACCAAGCAGCAAACGTGATTTATATTTAGAAGCTTCCCTGGGACAAAGTTATCTGGATCCATCTTCAGTAGCGAGAGAAAGTTATGTTTTTAGCTTGAATTAACACAAGATAAAATCATAAGGGACAATAGGAAGGTTGCAGTTCTCCCAGAGGTTTCCAGTGAAGGTTATCACCTGGAACAAGGTTCTGCACTGGTGCAAGTGATGACACAGGGGATGCACCCAAGGAGAACAACCAGCCACTCTGGTCCCAAACAATGAGCTGGAAACATTAAAAGGAAGAAACCAAATGCTGCCTTGTCCTTCAGAGCTCTGGCAGCTGCTTTAGCTGCACAGGATGTCCCCCAGCACCTGCACAGAGGTGTGACACTAAACCTGTCACACCTTGTTCCCTGGGACTAGAACTCTTTGTTAAAATAACATTTTTTTATATTCCTACAGACCCTTACCTGACACATTTTTACATGAAAACTTAGGTAAAAGGGACCAAATTAATTTATCTCCATCCATGACCTTTTAAATTAACATTTTACAGCAAAACAGCACTTCATTAATGAGTCACCAAGACACATTCTGTGGTGGTTTATCTGAACAACTAAACCAGCCACAAGTACCACTGATTAATTCATGAGCC
>NW_020936774.1:0-542 GCF_003984885.1 Neopelma chrysocephalum
TACCTCTGGGCTCCTGGCAGAGGAACTCACCTGGCAGGGCAGGAGCCAAGGCACACGAGCACCTGAGCACCATCACTCCACTCATCACCAGCTTTACACAGGGGCATTTCTAATAACATGATTAACTTCTGATTTTTAAACCTACACAATTTGCAAATCTATAAACCAGATTAAGTTATAAATTTATAACTTAATGATTAATCAGCTGATTCAGCTTTCAGAAAAGCCCATCTTGCACTTCACTCACATGCTTTACCCTCAGAATTCACATTTCAGTGTTCACTCACAAGTTATCATAGAACTTCTCCTATAGAAAAATGGCCCAAGTGAAAGACTTTTACAGTCTGAAACTGGCTTCAAGCTCATTGCCTACCATCTTCCAAAATTCCAGAATGCTGACATGCAGGAAACCCATTATTTCACACAACACTGGAAAAAGGCATAAGTGGAAAAGAACTGCAAGCAAATATGCACAGTCCAGTCATTACCTTAGAGATCTACCTTCTTCAGAGGCATAACTGAGGGGGAATCACCTCAGCTCA
>NW_020936775.1:0-542 GCF_003984885.1 Neopelma chrysocephalum
TGAGCTGAGGTGATTCCCCCTCAGTTATGCCTCTGAAGAAGGTAGATCTCTAAGGTAATGACTGGACTGTGCATATTTGCTTGCAGTTCTTTTCCACTTATGCCTTTTTCCAGTGTTGTGTGAAATAATGGGTTTCCTGCATGTCAGCATTCTGGAATTTTGGAAGATGGTAGGCAATGAGCTTGAAGCCAGTTTCAGACTGTAAAAGTCTTTCACTTGGGCCATTTTTCTATAGGAGAAGTTCTATGATAACTTGTGAGTGAACACTGAAATGTGAATTCTGAGGGTAAAGCATGTGAGTGAAGTGCAAGATGGGCTTTTCTGAAAGCTGAATCAGCTGATTAATCATTAAGTTATAAATTTATAACTTAATCTGGTTTATAGATTTGCAAATTGTGTAGGTTTAAAAATCAGAAGTTAATCATGTTATTAGAAATGCCCCTGTGTAAAGCTGGTGATGAGTGGAGTGATGGTGCTCAGGTGCTCGTGTGCCTTGGCTCCTGCCCTGCCAGGTGAGTTCCTCTGCCAGGAGCCCAGAGGTA
>NW_020936776.1:0-385 GCF_003984885.1 Neopelma chrysocephalum
CTCAGCAGCTGGATCAGTCCAAGTCACCTCCTCAGGGATCCTGGAGCCCCAACACAGAAAGCTGTGGCAGAGACGTGATTGAAGCATGACAAGAACTCTCTTCCCAGGGGGAAAATCCGCTTGGAGAATCTGCTTGGAAAATGAATGAGAGCAAAAAAATTGTTTGTAACAGAACCTCCAGGAAAATCAAAGGTGATGAGTGGCTTGTTGGGGACAAGGGCAAGTGTCTGTGTGACACTGGTGGCCATAAATCAGCCCTGCTGCTCCATCCAGCACAGAGTGAGTGGCACCAGCTCCTCTCCTGACTCCATGTGCTCCAGAATTCCCTTTCCCAAAACAAAACACAGACCCTGAGCAGCCTCTCAGAGTGTTTGAACATGTCCTT
>NW_020936777.1:0-304 GCF_003984885.1 Neopelma chrysocephalum
TTATATATAGTACATATATAATATATTTTACACATATTATATATAGTGCAAATATAATATATTTTACATATATTATATAGCACCTATATAATATATAACATCACATATATCATATGTAGTACATATATAATATATATCACATATTACATATATGTTACATATATGTAACATATATATCACATATTCCATATATATTCCATATATAAGATATCCTATATATTACATATTGCATGCATATATGACATAGAAAAATATAACATATAAATATATAAATTATATAAATATTACATAAATATATGAAATA
>NW_020936778.1:0-435 GCF_003984885.1 Neopelma chrysocephalum
TATATAGTACATATATAATATATTTTACACATATTATATATAGTACAAATATAATATATTTTATACATATTATATAGAGTACAAATATAATATATTTTACACATATTATATAGAGTACAAATATAATATATTTTACACATATTATATAGAGTACAAATATAATATATTTTACACATATTATATATAGTACAAATATATTTTACACATATTATATAGCACCTATATAATATATAACATATCACATATATCATATGTAGTACATATATAATATATATCACATATATGTTACATATATGTAACATATATCTCACATATTCCATATATGTTCCATATATAAGATATCCTATATATTACATATTGCATGCATATATGATATAGAAAAATATATCATATAAATATATAAATTATATAAATATTACATAAATATATGAAATA
>NW_020936779.1:0-379 GCF_003984885.1 Neopelma chrysocephalum
ATTTAAATGATAGATAAATATATTAAATAAAACGATATAATAATATTTAAATAATTAAATTATTTTTCTTTCTCTGCTCTCCCACCCCAAAACAGTCTTTCAAACCCCTTTTTACTGCTGTTCTCCTCCTTTATTCCCACGTTTCTTCTCACACAGAGAGCCAGGAAAGCTCTTAAAATTTAAAAGCTGCATTTGTGGAGGTGAAAGACGAGCGGAATCCAATGTCCGGCTCCATAATTGGGATCGGAATTGCCCGGCTCAGGTCTCATCCCCGAGCCCCTCACCAGGGAATTCCTTTGTGCCAAAGGCTCCCTTTGTCCCCCCTCGGCTCAATTTGATTTCCCAATAAACAACAATCCCAAGAGAAGCTCCCTTGGCT
>NW_020936780.1:0-468 GCF_003984885.1 Neopelma chrysocephalum
ATTTAAATGATAGATAAATATATTAAATAAAACGATATAATAATATTGAAATAATTAAATTATTTTTATTTCTCCGCTCTCCCACCCCAAAACAGTCTTTCAAACCCCTTTTTACTGCTGTTCTCCTCCTTTATTCCCACGTTTCTTCTCACACAGAGAGCCAGGAAAGCTCTTAAAATTTAAAAGCTGCATTTGTGGAGGTGAAAGACGAGCGGAATCCAATGTCTGGGTCCATAATTGGGATCGGAATTGCCCGGCTCAGGTCTCATCCCCGAGCCCCTCACCAGGGAATTCCTTTGTGCCAAAGGCTCCCTTTGTCCCCCCTCGGCTCAATTTGATTTCCCAATAAACAACAATCCCAAGAGAATCTCCCTTGGCTTTTCCCAAATCCTCTTGTTTAACCTTTTTTCCCCTTTTTTTAATTCCCTTTTCCGGAGCTTTCTCCGACCTCAATTTCTGTCCCCTGGG
>NW_020936781.1:0-466 GCF_003984885.1 Neopelma chrysocephalum
TCCAGAGACAGACACACAAGAAATTGTGAGCAGCATTTATCTGAGTGTGATCGCTGCCACGGCAGGAGCTGTAATTTACAGTGCTTTGCGATGCCAAGAATGCAAAAATGAATATTTAAACAGCACCAGGGATGTCTCCTGGATGTACAAGACCCCAAATTCCCACCAGGTTTCGTGTCTGTTAGTTAAATGTTAGCACACATAGCAGTTGACACCGTTAATTTGGTTCTGTGCTGTCATGGCTGAGCAGCTGCAGCATGTGCAGGGTGAGCATCCATCCATCCCTGCATCCATCCATCCCTGCATCCCTGCATCCATCCATCCCTGCATCCGTCCCTGCATCCATCCATCCATCCCTGCATCCCTCCCTCCATCCCTGCATCCATCCCTGCATCCATCCATCCCTGCATCCATCTTCTAGCCTGGCCTGTGCCAAAGGTAGGGGGGCCCTGCTGGGTGTGGGATG
>NW_020936782.1:0-366 GCF_003984885.1 Neopelma chrysocephalum
TCCAGAGACAGACACACAAGAAATTGTGAGCAGCATTTATCTGAGTGCGATCGCTGCCACGGCAGGAGCTGTAATTTACAGTGGTTTGCGATGCCAAGAATGCAAAAATGAATATTTAAACAGCACCAGTGATGTCTCCTGGATGTACAAGACCCCAAATTCCCACCAGGTTTTGTGTCTGTTAGTTAAGTGTTTGCACACATAGCAGTTGACACCGTTAATTTGGTTCTGTGCTGTCATGGCTGAGCAGCTGCAGCATGTGCAGGGTGAGCATCCATCCATCCCTGCATCCATCCATCCCTGCATCCATCCATCCCCTCATCCCTGCATCCATCCATCCCTGCATCCATCCATCCCTGCATCCAT
>NW_020936783.1:0-541 GCF_003984885.1 Neopelma chrysocephalum
TCCCTGCATCCATCCATCCCTGCATCCATCCATCCCTGCATCCATCCCTGAATCCATCCATCCATCCATGCATCCATCCCTCTACCCATCCATCCCTCCCTGCATCCCTCCATCCATCCTTGCATCCATCCATCCCTGCATCCATCCATCCCCGCATCCCTGCATCCATCCATCCCTGCATCCCTGCATCCATCCATCCCTGCATCCATCCATCCCTGCATCCATCCATCCATCCATCCATCCATCCCGGCATCCCTCCATCCATCCCTGCATCCATCCATCCCTGCATCTATCCATCCTGGCATCCCTCCCTCCATCCTTGCATTCATCCATCCCTGCATCCATCCATCCATCCCTGCATCCATGTCTCCCTCCACTCATCCCTGCATCCATGCCTCCCTCCACTCATCCCTCCATCCATCCATCCCTCCATCCTTCATCCATCCATCCCTGCATCCCTCCATCCATCCCTGCATCCCTCCATCCATCCCTCCATCCTTCATCCATCCATCCCTGCATCCCTCCATCCATCCCTGCATCC
>NW_020936784.1:0-346 GCF_003984885.1 Neopelma chrysocephalum
GTGCAGGTAAAGATTTTTAAGTGCTGGGATTTATTACAAATATATTCTGCATTTTGGTGGGAATGGCAGGTCATTGTTCCCTAAGGAGGCAGATCTGGTACACCTTCCATTCCCAGTGCCATTCCCACCAAAATGCAGAATATATTTGTAATAAATCCCAGCACTTAAAAATCTTTACCTGCACAGCTCAAAACAGAAGAAGCAGCAGCAGCCCCCGAGTTCCCTGTGCCATGGCTGGAGTCACAAGCACTGTTCCTTCTGGAGCTGATGATGCAGCAGTGCAGGTAAAGATTTTTAAGTGCTGGGATTTATTACAAATATATTCTGCATTTTGGTGGGAATGGCA
>NW_020936785.1:0-331 GCF_003984885.1 Neopelma chrysocephalum
TCACTCAGCACAACATTGGGTCACTTTCCCTGGACAAATGCCAGCTCATTTCTCTTACCTACATCTTCCATAAAGCTCTAACAAGAGGCTGACTCGTGCTTTGTGTGATGGTGCTGAAACCTGATGAACAGCAGTGGCATGAAAGGAGCTGGCATTTGTCCAGGGAAAGTGACCCAATGTTGTGCTGAGTGAAACATTCAGCTCAGTGCTGAAATGTGCTCCTGGCCTGTGCAGGGTCTGATCCTAAAGTGTGTTTCAGTGGGCATTCATTTGCTTTATGTGCTTTGGGGTGAAAAGCTTCTTGTGGTTGCCTTTGCACTGGCTTGGTGAG
>NW_020936786.1:0-436 GCF_003984885.1 Neopelma chrysocephalum
CCTTCCCACAGCAAATCCTTCCTCCCCGTGCTCAACAAACCCCCCCACACAACCCCTTCCACCCCACGTGGGTCACTCTGCACTCTCAACACCCACATTTTCAGCAGCTCCTGGAAATTAAAGGTCAGCTCAGCAAAGTCCTCGGGTGGCACCGACTTCAGTCAGTCTTCAGTCTCTACCCACACACCCCAATGTGACCCCTGGGCACAAACCAAGCACAATCAACCCTCAGGAAAGGTGTCCAAGCTAAGGCTGGATATCACAAGGCCACGTGGGAGGGAAGGAAAAGTGCTGTGACTTCTCATCTTCCTCCTGTGCCTTCCCCAGAGTAAACCCCCCCCCCCGGAACACACACAAACACCCTGCATCGAGCTCTGGGTGCTCTTCCAGCACAACAAACCCCCTTCCCACAGCAAATCCTTCCTCCCCGTGCTCA
>NW_020936787.1:0-1515 GCF_003984885.1 Neopelma chrysocephalum
TTTGGCATGAGAAAGTGCACTCTGGGAAAGGTGGACATCCTGGTCCACGACATATCTGAGGGCTTTTGGACAAGCGTAGAAAATTCCCTAAATTGTCACAGGCAAAATTCCCAGGTGGAAAAGGAGACAAGATTTGATGGGGATCGAGAAGAAAGATGGAGCCAAAGTTTTAACAGGGTCTGTTGTGACAGCACAAGGGTGAATGATTTTAAGCTGAAGGAAGGTTGATTTAAATTAAATATAAGGAAGGAGGTTTTACAGTGTGGGTGGTAAAATGCTGACCCAGGCTGCCCAGAGAAGCTGTGGCTGCCCCTGGATCCCTGGAAGTGTCCAAGGCCAGGTTGGAGCAACCTGGGGTAGTGGAAGATGTCCCTTCCCATGGCATAAAGGCTGGAACAAGATGACCTTTAAAGGTCCCTTCTAACCCAAACTATTCTATGATTTATGATTATTTGTCTAAAACCTCAAAATCAATGGTAGTTTACTGTCAAAATTAATGCAAAATAAGGAAAACTCGATGGAAATAGATCTTTCCCATCACTCCATGGTCTGTTGAGAGCTGTTTTCTCTCTGAAAATAAACGTTCTCATATTATATCTGGGCCCAGTGTATAATTTTTACATTATGACTGTTTGAAAGATCATCTCAAATATGGTTGCGATGTAATTTCCCGGAAAGGATGGGAAGCTGCAGGGTCAGAACATCAACGAGAGGAGAGCACCTAATGAAGCAAGAAAATATTAGTGAGAAAGGGGAGGAAATAAATCCCTGGAGGACTGAAACCACAAGGATTCACAGCCTCGTGGGCTCTGGGCAGGCTGAGGGGAAACGTGGGTACAAAGAGGATCACAGGAGATTGGAAAACCCACTTCTCAGCTTCTTTTAGACACCTCCAAATTTATTTCAAATTATACATGTTAAAATTGGCAGGGGGCAGCTCCCTGGCTTGTGCAAAGGAGCTCCCAGGACCTCACCCTGGAATAGCTGGAATAAAGAGGTGGATAAATAGTTGGAAAAGACAGAGGGTATAAGGGAGCTTGGAAAACCCCATCAGCCATTTCCCAGCATCTTTTGAACACCTCCAAATTTATTTCAAATTATACATGGCAAAATTGGCAGGGGGCAGCTCCCTGGCTTGTACAGAGGAACTCCCTGGGCCTCACCCTGGGCAGGACAAATAGCTGGAATAAATAGGTGGATAAATAGCTGGAAAAGACAGAGGGTACAAGGGGGGTCACAGGAGATTGGAAAACCCACTTCTCAGCTTCTTTTAGACGCCTCCAAATTTATTTCAAATTATATATGTTAAAATTGGCAGGGGGCAGCTCCCTGGCTTGTGAAAAGGAGTTCCTGGGGCCTCACCCTGGAATAGCTGGAATAAATAGGTGGATAAACAGCTAGAAAAGACAGAGGGTACAAGGGGGATCACAGGAGCTCGGGAAACCCACTTCTCAGCTTCTTTTAGACACCTCCAAATTTATTTCAAATTATACATGGAAAAATTGGCAGGGGGCA
>NW_020936788.1:0-479 GCF_003984885.1 Neopelma chrysocephalum
TAGCTGGAATAAATAGGTGGATAAACAGCTGGAAAAGACAGAGGGTATAAGGGAGCTTGGAAAACCTCATCAGCCACTTTCCAGCATCTTTTAGATGCCTCCAAATTTATTTCAATTTATAGATGGCAAAATTGGCAGGGGGCAGCTCCCTGGCTTGTGCAAAGGAGCTCCTGGGGCCTCACCCTGGAATAGCTGGAATAAATAGGTGGATAAACAGCTGGAAAAGACAGAGGGTACGAGAGGCATCACAGGAGCTTGGGAAACCCACTTCTCAGCTTCTTTTAGACACCTCCAAATTTATTTCAAATTATACATGTTAAAATTGGCAGGGGGCAGCTCCCTGGCTTGTGCAGAGGAGCTCCCAGAGCCTCACCCTGGAATAGCTGGAATAAATAGGTGGATAAATAGCTGGAAAAGACAGAGGGCATAAGGGAGCTTGGAAAACCCCATCAGCCACTTCCCAGCATCTTTTAGATGCC
>NW_020936789.1:0-1222 GCF_003984885.1 Neopelma chrysocephalum
TTTGGCATGAGAAAGTGCACTCTGGGAAAGGTGGACATCCTGGTCCATGACACATCTGAGGGTTTTGGGACAAGCGTAGAAAATTCCCTAAATTGTCACAGGCAAAATTCCCAGGTGGAAAAGGAGACAAGACTTGATGGGGACCGAGAAGAAAGATGGAGCCAAAGTTTTAACAGAGTCTGCTGTGACAGCACAAGGGTGAATGATTTTAAGCTGAAGGAAGGTTGATTTAAATTAAATATAAGGAAGGAGGTTTTACAGTGAGGGTGGTAAAATGCTGGCCCAGGCTGCCCAGAGAAGCTGTGGCTGCCCCTGGATCCCTGGAAGTGTCCAAGGCCAGGTTGGAGCAACCTGGGGTAGTGGAAGATGTCCCTTCCCATGGCATAAAGGTTGGAACAAGATGACCTTTAAAGGTCCCTTCTAACCCAAACTATTCTATGATTTATGATTATTTGTCTAAAACCTCAAAATCAATGGTAGTTTACTGTCAAAATTAATGCAAAATAAGGAAAACTCGATGGAAATAGATCTTTCCCATCACTCCATGGTCTGTTGAGAGCTGTTTTCTCTCTGAAAATAAACGTTCTCATATTATATCTGGGCCCAGTGTATAATTTTTACATTATGACTGTTTGAAAGATCATCTCAAATATGGTTGCGATGTAATTTCCCGGAAAGGATGGGAAGCTGCAGGGTCAGAGCATCAACGAGAGGAGAGCACCTAATGAAGCAAGAAAATATTAGTGACAAAGGGGAGGAAATAAATCCCTGGAGGACTGAAACCACAAGGATTCACAGCCTCATGGGCTCTGGGCAGGCTGAGGGGAAACGTGGGTACCAGGGGGATCACAGGAGATTGGAAAACCCACTTCTCAGCTTCTTTTAGACACCTCCAAATTTATTTCAAATTATACATGTTAAAATTGGCAGGGGGCAGCTCCCTGGCTTGTGCAGAGGGGTTCTGGGACCTCACCCTGGAATAGCTGGAATAAATAGGTGGATAAATAGTTGGAAAAGACAGAGGGTATAAGGGAGCTTGGAAAACCCCATCAGCCATTTCCCAGCATCTTTTGAACACCTCCAAATTTATTTCAAATTATACATGTTAAAATTGGCAGGAGGCAGCTCCCTGGCTTGTGCAAAGGAGCTCCCAGGGCCTCACCCTGGGCAGGACAAATAGCTGGAATAAATAGGTGGATAAACAGCTGGAAAAGACAGAGGG
>NW_020936790.1:0-507 GCF_003984885.1 Neopelma chrysocephalum
TCAAATTATCCATGGCAAAATTGGCAGGGGGCAGCTCCCTGGCTTGTGCAGAGGGGTTCTGGGACCTCACGCTGGAATAGCTGGAATAAAGAGGTGGATAAATAGCTGGAAAAGACAGAGAGTACAAGGGGAATCACAGGAGATTGGAAAACCCACTTCTCAGCTTCTTTTAGACACCTCCAAATTTATTTCAAATTATACATGGCAAAATTGGCAGGGGGCAGCTCCCTGGTTTGTATAAAGGAGATCCCAGGGCCTCACCCTGGGCAGGACAAATAGCTGGAATAAATAGGTGGATAAATAGCTGGAAAAGACAGAGGGTACAAAGGGGATCACAGGAGATTGGAAAACCCACTTCTCAGCTTCTTTTAGATGCCTCCAAATTTATTTCAAATTATACATGTTAAAATTGGCAGGGGGCAGCTCCCTGGCTTGTGCAAAGGAGTTCCTGGGGTCTCACCCTGGAATAGCTGGAATAAATAGGTGGATAAACAGCTGGAAAAGACA
>NW_020936791.1:0-322 GCF_003984885.1 Neopelma chrysocephalum
TTATTTCAAATTATACATGGAAAAATTGGCAGGGGGCAGCTCCCTGGTTTGTACAGAGGAACTCCCTGGGCCTCACCCTGGGCAGGACAAATAGCTGGAATAAATAGGTGGATAAACATCTGGAAAAGACAGAGGGTACAAGGGGGATCACAGGAGCTTGGAAAACCCACTTCTCAGCTTCTTTTAGATGCTTCCAAATTTATTTCAAATTATACATGGAAAAATTAGCAGGGGGCAGCTCCCTGGCTTGTGCAAAGGAGTTCCTGGGGTCTCAGCCTGGAATAGCTGGAATAAATAGGTGGATAAACAGCTGGAAAAGACA
>NW_020936792.1:0-303 GCF_003984885.1 Neopelma chrysocephalum
CAGAGCTCCAGGAGGTGCTGGCTGCAGGATTTCCACAAGGATTTTGCTCCCAAGGTCTTCCCAGCAGCTCTTCTCTTCCTTTCTTCCTGCTGTGGTTGGGATTGAAGCTGTGTCAGGAGGAATTTTGGGAAAGATTCTTCCCCTAGAAGGTGGTTGGACACAGGAACTCCCCAGCCCAGCCAGAACTCCAAGTTGAAGAATTTCCATGAGGATTTTGCTCCCAGGGTCTTCCCATAATCTCTTCTCCTCCTTTTTGCCTCCTGTGGTTGGGCTTGAAGCTGTGTCAGAGGTGTTTAGGTTGGA
>NW_020936793.1:0-415 GCF_003984885.1 Neopelma chrysocephalum
TCCCCAGCCTTGCCAGAGCTCCAGGAGATGCTGGTTGAAGAACTTCCTTGAGGATTTTGCTCCCAAGGTCTTCCCAGCTCCTCTTCTCCTTTCTCCCTCCTGTGATTGGGCTTGAAGCTGTGTCAGAGGTGTTTAGGTTGGATTTTAGGACAAACTTTTTCCCCCAGAGGATGAAGGACACAAGAACTCCACCAGCCCCAATCCTGCCAGAGCTCCAGGAGGTGCTGGTTGAAGAATTTCCATGAGGATTTTGCTCCCAAGGTCTTCCCAGCACCTCTTCTCTTCCTTTCTCCCTCCTCTGGTTGGGATTGAAGCTGTGTCAGGAGGGGTTTTGGGAAAAGTTCTTCCCCTAGAAGGTGGTTGGACATAGGAACTCCCCAGCCCAGCCAGAGCTCCAAATTGAAGAATTTCCATG
>NW_020936794.1:0-905 GCF_003984885.1 Neopelma chrysocephalum
TCGGGTGGGTTCCCCCCTTTGGGAGAACATTCCCACGACATTCCCAGGTGGATCCAGGCCTTCCCAGGGCTCCCCACCTCCGAGGCCTCGATGGCCAAATCCATCTCCTCGTCGCACACGTTGGACCAGAACTCGATGCCCTGCAGAGCCACCTCATCGATGTCGCTCTTCATCGCCTCAATCGTGATCTGGGAAGGGGAAAACACGGAAAAAAGGGAAAAAAGGGACATTTAACAAGTTGTTTCTCCTGGAATCTGTGTCCAGCTTTGGGCCTGTGGCTGAAATCGGAGCCCACACTGGAGTTATTGTTCTTGGAGGTTCCAAAAGGGATTGTTTGATGGGCTCTGAGCCCCCCTGGGAGGGCACGGACAAAAATCAGCCTCGGCCCAGGTTTTGGAGCCTGAAAGAACTGCTGGGGTTACAGGGGTTTTATAGGGAGAGGGATTGCCAGCATCCAGGGAAAGGGAGGGAATGAGGAATACAAGAGGAAGAAAAATGAGGAATACCAGAGGAATTACAATCAGGAATACCAGAGGAATTAAAATCAGGAATACCAGAAGAAATAAAATCAGAGGTACAAGAGGGATTAAAATCAGGAATAAAAGAGTAATTAAAATCAGGAATACCAGAGGAATTAAAATGAGGAATACAAGAGGAATTAAATTAAAATCAGGAATACAAGAGGAATTAAATTAAAATCAGGAATACAAGAGGAAGAAAAATGAGGAATACAAGAGGAATTATAATCAGGAATACAAGAGGAATTAAGATCAGGAATACGAGAGGAAGAAAAATGAGGAATACCACAGGAATTAAAATCAGGAATACCAGAAGAAATAAAATCAGGAGTACCAGAGAAATTAAAATCAGGAATACAGGAGGAATTAAAATCAGGAATACAGGAG
>NW_020936795.1:0-849 GCF_003984885.1 Neopelma chrysocephalum
TCGGGTGGGTTCCCCCCTTTGGGAGAACATTCCCACGACATTCCCAGCTGGATCCAGGCCTTCCCAGGGCTCCCCACCTCCGAGGCCTCGATGGCCAAATCCATCTCCTCGTCGCACACGTTGGACCAGAACTCGATGCCCTGCAGAGCCACCTCATCGATGTCGCTCTTCATCGCCTCAATCGTGATCTGGGAAGGGGAAAACATGGAAAAAACGGGAAAAAAGGGACATTTAACAAGTTGTTTCTCCCGGAATCTGTGTCCAGCTTTGGGCCTGTGGCTGAAATCGGAGCCCACACTGGAGTTATTGTTCTTGGAGGTTCCAAAAGGGATTGTTTGATGGGCTCTGAGCCCCCCTGGGAGGGCACGGACAAAAATCAACATTGACCCAGGTTTTGGAGCCTGAAAGAACTGCTGGGGTTACAGGGTTTTATAGGGAGAGGGATTGCCAGCATCCAGGGAAAGGGAGGGAAATGAGGAATACCAGAGGAATTAAAATCAGGAATACCAGAAGAAATAAAATCAGAGGTACAAGAGGGATTAAAATCAGGAATAAAAGAGTAATTAAAATCAGGAATACCAGAGGAATTAAAATGAGGAATACAAGAGGAATTAAATTAAAATCAGGAATACAAGAGGAAGAAAAATGAGGAATACAAGAGGAATTAAAATCAGGAATACGAGAGGAAGAAAAATGAGGAATACCACAGGAATTAAAATCAGGAATACCAGAAGAAATAAAATCAGGAGTACCAGAGAAATTAAAATCAGGAGTACCAGAGGAATTAAAATCAGGAGTACCAGAGGAATTAAAATCAGGAATACAGGAGGAATTAAAATCAGGAATACA
>NW_020936796.1:0-526 GCF_003984885.1 Neopelma chrysocephalum
TCCCCCTCCAATTTATTAATTAGTATGTGCTGCAAAGATGAAAAACACAGAAAACACCGAGCACCATCGAAATTTCAGCCTTCTCATTCAGCTGGGATAGATTTGATTTCAGGCAAATTAGGCAACATGACATCTTAGTTAAACAGAGCCGCTGCAGCACAAGATGTGTATGAAAGAGTGTCACTGGTTCCCTTAAACAAACTCTGCACGGAGCAGAACGATGCACAGAGGGAGCTGACACTCTTTCATACACATCTTGTGCTGCAGCGGCTCTGTTTAACTAAGATGTCATGTTGCCTAATTTGCCTGAAATCAAATCTATCCCAGCTGAATGAGAAGGCTGAAATTTCGATGGTGCTCGGTGTTTTCTGTGTTTTTCATCTTTGCAGCACATACTAATTAATAAATTGGAGGGGGAGGGGGAGCCAGTCTCTTAGATGTGAAGAGGAGCATATTTTGCATGCAGTAGACACTGTTTTCCTGCCTCTTCCTTCTCTAAACCCCCTGAGGGTCTGCAGTTCCCCCT
>NW_020936797.1:0-428 GCF_003984885.1 Neopelma chrysocephalum
GAACAACCACCCAGAAATTGTATTAATATCTGCAGACCACACTGGGGGTGATGGGACTGGGGCAGTTCTTTTTCTGATCTTGGTTTTCAGCTCTGAGATGCCAAAGTGGATGCACTGTCTTGCTGGATGTGGTTGATTCGTGGTTTAAAAAGATATCTATATCTAGAAATATATACATAGATAGGTATAGATATACATATAAAAGCCATCAGAATCATACAGAGAGGTGGGAAACTTCGGGGAGCCAAAAAGCACTTCATTTAAAATATAAATGCAAGGGAGCAATGCTCACTTCTCATAATCTTATTTTTTTTTTAAGTAGCTCACTATTGTTGCTTGTAATCTCATGGTAGATGACTTTTCCCCAATGGGGATAAAAAGAAAAAGAAAACCAAAATCGAACAACCACCCAGAAATTGTATTAATAT
>NW_020936798.1:0-557 GCF_003984885.1 Neopelma chrysocephalum
TCCTTCTAGATGTGCTCTGAACAGGAACAAGGCCCTCCCTTCCCCAGCCTGTCCCCGGGTATCAGCCAGCAGTGAATCAAAAGGGGCACAAACAAGGCTGAACTGAACATCTGTACCGAGGCAGAACAAAAGCCTTCAAATGCTGTTTAGGAAATCCTGAGCCATCTCCTGCCACTGCTGCCAACAGGGATGGCAGGAGCAAGGCAGAGCTTCAGACAGCTACTCAGACATTATTATTAATTATTAGTATTTACACTGTGATTAGCATCCGGCAGCCTCAGCCAGGGAACAGATTCCACTGTGCCATCTCCTGCTCCAGGGCTGTTAGACCAGGCACAGCAAGCCTGGGGGAAGGCTCTGAGATGCTAAAGTGGATGCACTGTCTTGCTGGATGTGGTTGATTCCTGGTTTAAAAAGATATCTATATCTATATCTAGATATATGTATATAGATAGGTATAGATATACATATAAAAGCCATCAGTCATGCAGTAGTTTCCCAATGGGGGAAAAAAAGAAAACCAAAATCGAACAACCACCCAGAAATTGTATTAATAT
>NW_020936799.1:0-570 GCF_003984885.1 Neopelma chrysocephalum
TCCTTCTAGATGTGCTCTGAACAGGAACAAGGCCCTCCCTTCCCCAGACTGTCCCCGGGTATCAGCCAGCAGTGAATCAAAAGGGGCACAAACAAGGCTGAACTGAACATCTGTACCGAGGCAGAACAAAAGCCTTCAAATGCTGTTTAGGAAATCCTGAGCCATCTCCTGCCACTGCTGCCAACAGGGATGGCAGGAGCAAGGCAGAGCTTCAGACAGCTACTCAGACATTATTATTAATTATTAGTATTTACACTGTGATTAGCATCCGGCAGCCTCAGCCAGGGAACAGATTCCACTGTGCCATCTCCTGCTCCAGGGCTGTTAGACCAGGCACAGCAAGCCTGGGGGAAGGCTCTGAGATGCTAAAGTGGATCCACTGTCTTGCTGGATGTGGCTGATTCCTGGTTTAAAAAGATATCTATATCTAGAAATATATATATAGATAGGTATAGATATACATATAAAAGCCATCAGAGTCATACAGTAGTTTCCCAATGAGGAAAAAAAGAAAACCAAAATTGAACAACCACCCAGAAATTGTATTAATATCTGCAGACCACACTGGGG
>NW_020936800.1:0-739 GCF_003984885.1 Neopelma chrysocephalum
CTCTGTCCCTATCCCTGGATCCTGCTCTGTCCCTGTCCCTGGATCCTTGTCTGTCCCTGGATCCTTCTCTGTCCCTTCCCTGGATCCTTTTCTGTCCCTATCCCTGGATCCTTGTCTGTCCCTATCCCTGAATCCTACTCTGCCCCTTCCCTGGATCCTTCTCTGTCCCTGTGTCCTGCTCTGCCCCATCCCTGGATCCTCCTCTACCACTTCCCACTGTCAGTGCAGGGGCTGGAGCAGGACCTGGGGCTTCCTTTTGCTTCCCTTGTTTTTGGTGTGTCCCTGCTCAGGGCTGCAGTCAGAAGTCACAACCAGGTGACTAAAGGGGAGGTAAATGGGGCAGTGAAGCTCACAGGGGGTTCTCTTCACCCAGAGGTGATGTTTGGGTGTCTGTTGTCATGGAATCCCGGGATGGTTTGGGCTGGGAGGGACCTCCCACCAGCCCAGGTTGCTCCAAGCCCCGTCCAACCTGGCCTTGGACACTTCCAGGGATCCAGGGGCAGCCACAGCTTCTCTGGGCAACCTGTGCCAGGGCCTCCCCACCCCCGAATTCCTTCCCAATGTCTCCTCAAAATCTCCCCTCTTTCCATTTAAAGTCCTCAGGGGGCCTCCAAGTGACCCGGCAGGACAAGGGGCTCTCCTAAAGGACATTTATTTTCATTTTGCTGGTGTAATTCTTCCCTTCTTCCCATAACTCATCAAACCCTGTGCTAGAGAACGGGTTTCTCCACCCCTCTCT
>NW_020936801.1:0-609 GCF_003984885.1 Neopelma chrysocephalum
ACTCTGCCCCATCCCTGAATCCTACTCTGTCCCTATCCCTGGATCCTTCTCTGCCCCATCCCTGGATCCTCCTCTACCACTTCCCACTGTCAGTGCAGGGGCTGGAGCAGGACCTGGGGCTTCCTTTTGCTTCCCTTGTTTTTGGTGTGTCCCTGCTCAGGGCTGCAGTCAGAAGTCACAACCAGGTGACTAAAGGGGAGGTGAATGAGGCAGTGAAGCTCACAGGGGGTTCTCCTCACCCAGAGGTGATGTTTGGGTGTTTGTTGTCATGGAATCCCGGGATGGTTTGGGCTGGGAGGGACCTCCCACCAGCCCAGGTTGCTCCAAGCCCCGTCCAACCTGGCCTTGGACACTTCCAGGGATCCAGGGGCAGCCCCAGCTTCTCTGGGCAACCTGTGCCAGGGCCTCCCCACCCCCGAATTCCTTCCCAATGTCTCCTCAAAATCTCCCCTCTTTCCATTTAAAGTCCTCAGGGGGCCTCCAAGTGACCCGGCAGGACAAGGGGCTCTCCTAAAGGACATTTATTTTCATTTTGCTGGTGTAATTCTTCCCTTCTTCCCAAAACTCATCAAACCCTGTGCTAGAGAACGGGTTTCTCCACCCCTCTCT
>NW_020936802.1:0-320 GCF_003984885.1 Neopelma chrysocephalum
TCTGTCCCTATCCCTGGATCCTGCTCTGTCCCTGTCCCTGGATCCTGCTCTGTCCCTGGATCCTTGTCTGTCCCTGGATCCTTGTCTGTCCCTGTCCCTGGATCCTTGTCTGTCCCTATCCCTGGATCCTTCACTGTCCCTATCCCTGGATCCTTCACTGTCCCTATCCCTGAATCCTACTCTGCCCCATCCCTGGATCCTGCTCTGTCCCTGTCCCTGGATCCTTCTCTGTCCCTTCCCTGGATCCTTCTCCATCCCTATCCCTGAATCCTTCTCTGTCCCTTCCCTGGATCCTTCTCTGTCCCTATCCCTGGATCCTG
>NW_020936803.1:0-305 GCF_003984885.1 Neopelma chrysocephalum
TGAAGGTGTGGGCAGGTGTGGTGGGCATGGTTTGGTTACAGAACTAGGAACAGGTACAGTTCTAGCAGTTGCCATTGCAAAACAATGCAGAAGAAGAGAGGAAGGGAACATTAGCACCAGCCAGACTTTTTTGTGTGTTGGCAATAGACACCCGTTTTCTGTGCTACCATTGGGAGGTGTCTGTGGAGGAGATAGTGGCGACCTGCTGGCAGGTGCTGCAGCTGTGTATTTAACAAAAGGGCATTTCAGAGCCATTGGCAGCCTGGCTGTGTTGGGGTAGCTGGGGAAGGGGCTGCAGCAGCAGT
>NW_020936804.1:0-325 GCF_003984885.1 Neopelma chrysocephalum
TGAAGGTGTGGGCAGGTGTGGTGGGCATGGTTTGGTTACAGAACTAGAAACAGGTACAGTTCTAGCAGTTGCCATTGCAAAACAATGCAGAAGAAGAGAGGAAGGGAACATTAGCACCAGCCAGACTTTTTTGTGTGTTGGCAATAGACACCCATTTTCTGTGCTACCATTGGGAGGTGTCTGTGGAGGAGATAGTGGCGACCTGCTGGCAGGTGCTGCAGCTGTGTATTTAACAAAAGGGCATTTCAGAGCCATTGGCAGCCTGGCTGTGTTGGGGTTAGCTGGGGAAGGGGCTGCAGCAGCAGTGTATTTAACAAAAGGGCAT
>NW_020936805.1:0-7429 GCF_003984885.1 Neopelma chrysocephalum
TTGGGCTCAGACATCGCCGGAGAAGCGATCGTCCCGCCGGTCCCCCCAGCTGGACGGACGACTGTGGGCTGCAGAGCCGCACGGGTCGACACGCCGGACAAGGTGAGCAGCTGGGGACATTCCACACCCACCCCAACACCAACACCCCAATTTTTAATAGAAAAGGGAGGATCTCCACAACACCGAGATGGGACTTACACTGTCCACCTCCCAAAAATTCGTATACCGACGCCTTAAAGACTTCATCATTGAGCACGGTCACCCCCTGGATAAGAAATCCGCCAAGGCACTTGCCAAATGGCTGGACAATAAAAACCATAAGTTAACAGACGACACCACAGCCGAGGAGTGGCAAGCAATAGGATACAGCCTTTGGCGTGATAATGAAAGGGGGGACCGAAAGGCGAAAAAGGCGTTAATTGCCTGGAGGCTAGTTCTGATGGTGCTACAGCACCAAATGATGAACGAGAACAGCAGCCTCCATGTGCCGGCTAAGAGACCAGAAAAATCAACTGCGTCACACCATTCACGACATTCACAAGATGGCGGGAGGGAGAAGACATCCACACGGCGAACACAAAATGGCGGCGAAGAGGAGGGAGACGGGAAACGCGCGGGACGGAGGCGGGAAAAGGCACCGCGAGAACCACCAGCGCGGGAAAAAAGGGGGCGGGCCCTCCTAGCACCACCCTCCAGACCACCTCCACCTCCTCCTGCGCGCGTCAGAGACCCCTCCCCTGAGTCGCCCACGTGTTCGTCCGCTCCCTCCAGCTCCACCTCCTCCCCTGAGAGGTCACCTTCCGGGGGGAAAGGGGAGGTGAGAGGCGGGGCTAGGCCAAAGGCCAAAGCCGACTTCCGGCAATATGGCCGCGCCCATAAGGGCCATAACAACAAGGCCTACCCCGCCTACCGTTTTAGTGACTCCGATTCGGACAATGATACAGGCCGTACACGGCGCTCCTCTGAAGGGCACAACGAAATGCCTAACATTTGGAAGCCCTTCAGGGAGGAAGCTGCCCAAGCCAATGATACGGAATTCTTAAAGGCTTTTCCAATATTTTTAGAAGAAGGGAAGGCTCCGGAATGGAGACCGATCTCGTATCCCATGTTAAAAGACATCAAAAAAGCTATGGTGGAGTATGGCCTGGGAGCGCCATATACGATCGGTCTCCTGGAGTCCTTCTTCCTTGCCTACCTATTAATTCCCTATGACATCAGGGCAGTCATCAACGGACTTTTCACCACCATTCAGTCCTCGGTATTCGAGGCTGAGTGGAAGAAATTAATCGTGACTTATGTTAACGAGAAAATGGAGAGAAGGGGTATCCCAGTAAGGCAGGCCATAGACATGCTTTATGGCGAGGGGAGCTACTCAACCAGAGGGGATCAATCCCGAATTGAACCAAAATTTTTAGAAATTACTAAAGAATTGGCATTGGAGGCGGTAAAGAGGGTGGCGGACGCGTATGTCCAGACGCCCTCTTTCACCCTCATTAATCAGGGCCCTAAAGAACCGTTTATAGATTTTATAACAAGATTAAAAGAAGCAATTAAAAGACAGGTCAATCAAAAAGAAAGTCAAGAAATTCTATTTAATAAATTGGTAATTGAAAAAGCTAACGAAGATTGTCAAAAAGCGCTAAAAATGCTCAAAGATCCCTCTCTGGTTGAGATGATCGAAGCCTGCAAGAACATTGGCTCGAACTCACATAAAGCACGTCTATTGGCTGCCGCCTTCACCGGACCCCAAACATGTTTTAATTGTGGTCAAAAAGGACATTTTAAGAAACATTGTCCCAAAACTGTTTCAGAACCTAATTTATCTAACATGCCTAAATCCCTCTGTCGGAGGTGTGGGAAGGGGTTTCACTGGTCATCGGCCTGTAGGTCGGTGACCAACATAAACGGTGAACCCCTTCCCCCCAGAAAATCCCCCAACATGAAAAGGAAAGTCACTTTCAGCTCCCTTCCCGACTTACGTCAATGCTCTTGTGAGCATTCGGGAAACGGGGAGCAGAGCGCTCAGGGGGGCGCGAGGACACAAATGACCCCTCAGCTACGCTCCATCTTGCGCCAGACATCGCGCCCAGCTACCCCGTAACCGGGAGACCTCCGGCAGGACTTGTCCCTCCTCAAAATCAGTGTACTCCCCTAAATTGGATAAATCTCACCGTTACTCACCCATTACCCTTTTTAAATCAAAGCGAGCAAATAATTAAAGTTGTTCCATCTACCGAACTAGACCCGAACACAATATATCTGATTGTCTCTCATCTTTCGGCTGTGGCAAGGGGCATTTTTGTGACTCCCACACTCCTGACGGGGTTGACAAACTCTAACATCGCCATTTGTCTAACTGTCCACCTTCCACCCTTACAGCTGGAGGACTGCTTCCCGGTGGCCAAAATGATCCCCACTGACGATCTCCTCTGTGCGGTGTCGTGGGAAGAGGAACGAGAGGAGGATCCGCTGATGGAAGTCCGTTGGGCAACCTCAGTGAGGACCTCCCGACCCCTACTAACGTGTCGTGTTCTCTTCCCTTTGTCTAGACACCCGCAGAGGGTGACGGTGGAGGGTCTTTTGGACACGGGAGCAGACGTGACCATCATCGCCTCCAAGGACTGGCCACATAGCTGGCCAGCCCACACGACAGACATAAGGGTCAGCGGTGTTGGAGGGGTCCAACATCCCGTCAGGAGTCGTGAAGTATTGACAGTATACGGGCCGGAGGGCAGATCAGCATCTCTCCAACCGTATGTATTAAACATACCAGTAACACTATGGGGAAGAGATGCCATGGAACAGTGGCAACTAACTCTTGGGACAGGGGAAAATTTTTAGGAGGGGTCACTGAACAAGTGCAGCTGCCCAAACTAATCTGGAAGACAGAAACACCAGTTTGGGTAGATCAGTGGCCCCTTCCCAAACAAAAGCTGCAAATTTTAAATGACCTAGTTAATCGAGAATTGGCTAAAGGACACCTGGAGCCTTCCACCAGTCCCTGGAACACTCCAGTGTTCGTCATCAAAAAGTCCTCAGGTTCCTGGAGATTTCTCCAGGACCTGCGCAAAGTGAATGAAGTCCTAGAGCCAATGGGAGCCCTCCAGCAGGGAATGCCTTCTCCATCTATGCTCCCTGCTGAATGGCCCCTAGTGGTCATCGACATTAAGGACTGCTTTTTCCACATATATTTGAATCCGGCTGATTCGGTCAAATTTGCATTTTCAGTCCCTGCCATCAACGTTTGTGAACCCCATCGCAGGTTCCAGTGGAAGGTGCTTCCTCAGGGGATGAAAAATTCCCCAACACTTTGTCAGATGTTTGTGGCAAAAGTGTTGGAACCGATCAGACAAAAATTCCCGCAATCAATCATCTTCCATTACATGGATGATGTGTTGATCTGCGCGAAAACCAAATTATCAGTCAGAAGAACATTAGACGCTACAATTGCGGCCCTAAATTCAAATGGATTGGAAATATCCCCTGAAAAGGTACAAAGAGAAGCACCTTGGAGGTACCTCGGACTCCAAATTAACTCAAAAACCATAAAACCTCAATCAGTAGAAATTGACGGGAAAGTCCGAACTTTAAACGACCTCCAAAAGCTACTGGGAGCGATCAATTGGATCAGACCTGTGCTGGGGATCACAACCGATGATCTGCACCCACTGTTCGAACTTCTGAAGGGAGATGCAGATCTGTCCTCCCCCAGGTTTTTAACATCCAACGCCAGAAAAGCCCTTGCCACCGTCGAAACAAAGATATCCGAGAGACAATCACATAGAAGGATGGAGGGACTGCCATCCTCACTAGTCATTATCAGGGAAAAACATCAACCCTTAGCAATATTAGGACAGTTCACAACAGATCAGAAAAACTTCTGTCTGTGGGAGTGGTTGTTCCTCCCCCATCAATTTTCGAAAACAATTATAACATTGGCAGAAATGATTGGCAAATTAATTTTCAAAGGCCGCACCAGGTGTTTAGAACTTAGTGGTGAGGAGCCAAATTACATCTACCTCCCATTGACTTCTGAACACCTGGAACAACTGCTGCAAAATTCTACTGACTTTCAAATTGCCATCGGGGGTTATCCGGGAGAAGTCAAATTCCACCTCCCGGCGTGCCCGTTTTTGCAAAGACTAATTCCGATTCCATTAAAACTCAAAGTTATGCAATCAGACCTACCAATTAAAAATGCAAAAACCATTTTTACCGATGGCTCAGGGAGAACTGGAAACGCAGTAATTGTTTGGAAACAAAAAGATAATTGGCACCAAGACATTCACAAAGTACAAGGTTCTCCACAAATCGTAGAATTATCGGCAGTTGTTCGCGCCTTCCAAATTTTCAATAAAGAACCAATTAATATTGTTTCAGATTCGGCTTACGTTGTGGGCATTGTCAAAAGAATTGAAAATTCATATCTAAAAGAAGTATCTAATGAAAAATTATCTAATTTATTAAAAAAATTGTTGTTTCTAATTGAAATCAGAGAATTCAGATATTACATTGTCCACACGAGGTCCCACACTGCTCTACCAGGTCCTGTGGCTGAGGGAAACCAGATCGCCGACCATCTGGCAGGTATGGTTGTCACCCCAAACCTGTTCCAACAAGCAAAAATTTCACATGAATTTTTTCACCAGAATGCGCGATCGCTGAAAAAGCAATTTGGCCTCAAATTATCACAAGCAAAAGAAATTCTAAAAGCTTGTCCCGATTGCCAAAAAATTGCCCCACTGGTTCCAGAGGGGACAAATCCCAGGGGGCTGTCAGCACTAGAAATTTGGCAATCCGATGTTACACACGTACCCGAATTTGGCAAATTAAAGTATGTTCATGTGTCTGTGGACACGTTTTCAAAAATGATTGTAGCCACCGCGCATTCTGGGGAAAAAAGCAGAGATGTCAAGAAACACTTCCTGTCTGCTTTTGCTAGGATGGGAGTCCCCAAACAAATTAAAACAGATAATGGACCATCCTATGTATCAGCGGACACGAAGAAGTTTTTTGACGACTGGGGAATTCACCATACCACTGGAATTCCTCACAACCCCACAGGACAGGGTATAGTAGAGCGGGCCCACCAAAACATCAAAAATTTACTAAATAAACAAAAAAGGGGGAGTATTGGCCTAACTCCCCAAGAAAGATTAGAAAAAGTGATGTATGTTTTAAATTTTCTAAATTTAATGGAGGAACACGAAACTCACACAGACAGAAGTCCCGTAGACAAGCACTTTAAATCAGAAGATGTTTTAAATAAACAAAAAGCTAAAATCATGTACAAAGATGCAATAACAGAATCGTGGACGGGCCCTTTCCCCCTGATCACATGGGGGAAAGGGTACGCATGTATTGCAGGACCAACAGGACCAAAGTGGGTCCCAACCCGACGAATAAGAATACATCAAGAACGAGACACAGCATGCGGACCATCCACCTCTCCACTCTCTTCACCATCGCCCTAAGCTTCATCGGCACTTCCACATCATTCCCCCTGAAGAACTGGATGAACCAACCCAATGAAAATCTATGGGTAACGTTGGCAAAGGCTACGGGAACAGACACTTTGTGTCTGGCCCAGTCGGGCGCTGGCAACCCTTTCCAAACTTGTCTTGTAGGCGTTCCTATCTCCTCAGTTAGCGATTGGAATTCGTTTTTGCCACTAACCAGAATTACAGACCCTCTCCCCTTCACCTCTGCTACTCTTGCCCAGGCTGTCTCTCGCACCCATCTCTCTTTTGATCCTCCTCAGGAAATTGACCTTTTCGGTTCTATCCCTACTAATACCTGTATCTTATTCCACCGCTACACGGAACCCAAATTGTTCACCCCGTTTAATGTTTCTGCCAACAAGCCCATCTATCGCGAGCTTCCTTCCTCGTGGTGTAACCACTCTGTCATCACTGCGGTCACCACCGAGACCATACCGAGGTGGAGGAAGCTCCCCCCAGGGTTTTTCCTCCTGTGCGGGGACCGGGCTTGGCAAGGAATTCCGGCATACCCAGAAGGCGGTCCTTGCACAGTAGGGAAGCTTGCCCTTTTTAATCCGGCCAAATTTCAACTCCCAGATTCTTCCCCACAAAATCAGGCCCCAAATTCTCCTTCATCGACAATTAGTAGAACTAAAAGGACATTCGTCCTATATGAACGTCCAGTCCTCCCAAAACCTCGTCCTACACCTCCAAAACCCCCAGTACCTCTCGCCGCTCCAGTCCCTAAATCACCTCCCCTCCTTGTTCCACCTTCCTGGACTGCTCCACCACCCCTACCCTTTCCTGCAGACTGTGATTCCCAAATTAACATTTGGCCTAAAATAAAAAATTACTGGGCTTCCTTTGGCGTATTCTCAGGAATAGGAACATCTCATGCGCTGTCTCTCCTCACACACCTCGGCTGCTGGCTCACGAAGGAAGCAAATGCCACCACCACCGCGATAGAAGGATTGTTGGCAGACACACAAAAGTTAAAAGAAGTCAGCCTGCAAAACCGTGCAGCCATTGACTTCTTACTCTTGGCACATGGCCACGGGTGCCAAGAGTTTGAAGGCATGTGCTGCATGAACTTCTCAGATCATGCACAATCGATCCATAAAAGCATTGATCAGTTAAAAAGTTTAGTCCAAGACATTCACCAGTCCCACAATGAGGGATTAGATGGAATGTTCGATTGGCTTAAATTCCCATCAATTCCTAATTGGCTTAGAAAAATATTAATATTGGCTCTGATTTCTGTGGGCGGTCTTTTTGCTTTGTGCACTTGCTTGCCCTGTCTTTTTATTTGTTTCCGCCAGCTGTTCCTGAAATCCATCGGTGCCAACGTTGTGCAAATAAATAAAGAAGGGGGAGATGTGGAGGAGCAATTATCAGACTGGGAAAGATACAAGAAGTGGAGAGAGCTGTATGGGAACTGAATGGACTATGGATTTTAAACACATGGAATGGACTTTCTCACCACGGACTGATTGATGTTTTGCCCAGTTTTATTGTGTTATTTGTTCCCACTGTTGTGCCCCTGTTTGTCAGTGATCTTTATGAAATTTTGATGTACCCCCCATTTTGTCCCTCCTTCTCCCTCAGGTTTTCCCGCCTTAACTTGTTTACCTCCTTGTTCTCCCCTGCTTTCCCGCTCCTCTGCTGCTGATTGGCCAAGGTTTGCCGCAGTGCAGAGTGAGCTCTCATTGGCCCTTTCCCCTAGATACTCCAAGGTTACCACCTACCTCTCCCTTACCCTCCAATCCTTGTTTGCCCTGGGTTGTCAATCCCATGCTCCTCCCCAGTTCTGAATCCTCCCCTTAGACCTACCCTATTTAAGTCCCTGTTCTCCCTTAATAAATCGGCATTGCTTCCCCGACCTTCAACTGTGTCCTGACCCTCATTCGCAGTGCCGCGTCCCCTTTCCCTCTACCCCTCGGGCCGTGGCA
>NW_020936806.1:0-894 GCF_003984885.1 Neopelma chrysocephalum
TTCCTCTTTTCCCCACACCACTGCAGATTCCAGCCATGCCAACACTCCCAGGACAGTCTCTGGCAGTCGGATCCACACGTGAGCTACACGATCATTTACAAGGGTGGGTGTTTGCTGCACACTCATCACTTTGATTAGAACCACAAATTAGGTAAGAATAACTTCTCAAGAAGAAGAGAAACACTAATATCATTGCTAGTACCTTATTAGCTCATGTATTTCACTTTACTGATTCCCAGAACAGATTTCCAAGTAAACCAGCAGCTGGGAGATACGGAATGCTGCTGTCTTCCCTGCACGGAACTGCCCAGCAGGATAAATGTGGAGGAGCAATTATCAGACTGGGAAAGATACAAGAAGTGGAGAGAGCTGTATGGGAACTGAATGGACTATGGATTTTAAACACATGGAATGGACTTTCTCACCACGGACTGATTGATGTTTTGCCCAGTTTTATTGTGTTATTTGTTCCCACTGTTGTGCCCCTGTTTGTCAGTGATCTTTATGAAATTTTGATGTACCCCCCATTTTGTCCCTCCTTCTCCCTCAGGTTTTCCCGCCTTAACTTGTTTACCTCCTTGTTCTCCCCTGCTTTCCCGCTCCTCTGCTGCTGATTGGCCAAGGTTTGCCGCAGTGCAGAGTGAGCTCTCATTGGCCCTTTCCCCTAGATACTCCAAGGTTACCACCTACCTCTCCCTTACCCTCCAATCCTTGTTTGCCCTGGGTTGTCAATCCCATGCTCCTCCCCAGTTCTGAATCCTCCCCTTAGACCTACCCTATTTAAGTCCCTGTTCTCCCTTAATAAATCGGCATTGCTTCCCCGACCTTCAACTGTGTCCTGACCCTCATTCGCAGTGCCGCGTCCCCTTTCCCTCTACCCCTCGGGCCGTGGCA
>NW_020936807.1:0-361 GCF_003984885.1 Neopelma chrysocephalum
TTCCTCTTTTCCCCACACCACTGCAGATTCCAGCCATGCCAACACTCACAGGACAGTCTCTGGCAGTCGGATCCACACGTGAGCTACACGATCATTTACAAAGGTGGGTGTTTGCTGCACACTCATCACTTTGATTAGAACCACAAATTAGGTAAGAATAACTTCTCAAGAAGAAGAGAAACACTAATATCATTGCTAGTACCTTATTAGCTCATGTATTTCACTTTACTGATTCCCAGAACAGATTTCCAAGTAAACCAGCAGCTGGGAGATACGGAATGCTGCTGTCTTCCCTGCACGGAACTGCCCAGCAGGATAAACGTAAAAATTAAGAGTCAATCACCCAGGAACACTCTGTCAC
>NW_020936808.1:0-342 GCF_003984885.1 Neopelma chrysocephalum
TTCTTTTCTCCTTCTTTTCCGGGACGAACTTTCTTTTCTCCTTCTTTTCCAAGAGAATCTTTTGATGCTCCTTCTCTTCCAAGACGAACTTTCTTTTCTCTTTTCCCTCCAGGAGAAGCTTTCTTTTCTCCATCTTTTCCAGGAAGATCTTCCTTTTCTCCTTCTTTTTCAGGAAGATCTTTCTTTTCTCCTTCTTTTTCAGGAAGATCTTTCTTTTCTCCTTCTTTTCCAGGAAGATCTTTCTTTTCTCCTTCTCTTCCAAGATTAACTTTCTTTTCTCCTTCTTTTCCAAGATGAACTTTCTTTTCTCCTTCTTTTCCGAGATGAACTTTCTTTCCTCCT
>NW_020936809.1:0-664 GCF_003984885.1 Neopelma chrysocephalum
TGTCCTGGTTAGAACGGCTGGGACCAATTCATCCCTGGATGGGTGTAACCCAAAACTGTGTATTCTATAGCCTCCATGCCATTTCCCAAAAACTGCTGTCAGTAGAGGCCTGCAAGGTGGGAAGATGTTCCTGTACCCTTTTATGGAATTCCCCGCTCTGATATCCTTATATGGAATTCCCCGCTCTGATAAGAGGGACTGAGCATCCACATGCCCTTTTATGGAATTCCCTACTCTGAGGGAGGGACTGAGCACTCCCGCCTGAACTGGAGAGTATATAACTGGGAGTTTCAGAGCCTTGGGGCTCTCTCTCGTGGGACCTAGAGGAAGACAGCAGACCACCGCTGCTCCCAACCAGGCTGAGACCACCACCCTCGACTGGACTGCAATCACCACTTCTGACCAGACTGCAGCAGCTCTCCCACCAGCAGGTTTTATCCCCTCTCCCTTTGCTTTGGACTCGGGGGGTGGGCCAAGGTACACCACTTTTGTTCATACCCCAGGGTGCTGGGTTTGTACATTTGGGTTTTGTGGGTTAAAACCAATTGTCTGTCTGTATACTTGTACTTATTGCATTATTTTAATAAATTGTTATTCTGACTTATAAATCTCTCTTTTGAATTGAGTTCATTTTGCCTTGCTGGTTAACTTTTAAACCAGCACA
>NW_020936810.1:0-5457 GCF_003984885.1 Neopelma chrysocephalum
TGAATTGAGTTCATTTTGCCTTGCTGGTTAACTTTTAAACCAGCACATTTTTGGCGCCCGAACAGGGACAGAGAGAGAGAAGTCAGAATCACAATTTCATTTTAAGCATCTGTGTATTTGGATACAGAAACTCCCCGATCAACGTTGTTTGGTGCATTCACGTGGGTGTTGTATCTGGGCATGTTCATATTTCCGCAGATGGGGAACTATTTGCCTATTTTAATGCTCTCTTTAAGACCAGGGAGAGGGATCCAAATTGCTTTATTGGTATACTATGTTTATGCCATCGTAACATCAGAAGCAATGAGTTTCATTGTAAATGTGTATTCAGTCCTGTTTGCCTGTCCTGGTCTGGGTTGCTACCTCTGGGGCCTCATTAAAAATCGCACCCAGTCCTTTGGGGGAACAGTGGGGAATGATTGTTTCCAGCCTCTCACCTCCTTCTTCCCCTTCAGACCTGCTACAACAGCTTTTGAAAATATTGATTTTCCTTTTGATGCTAAGGATGGCATAATGTTATTGTTAGTGTTGCTCTGTCTGCTGCTCTGTCTGCTCTGTACTGTTTACACCATGCTTAGGGTCAGAACAGGGCCTTCTAGGGAGGCTGTTTGGACGCCTGTCCTGGGAATGGATAACGCTGAGTGGCACGGGAAGTGGGAGGACATCGGCCAGTATTTGGAGAAGTTTTCTCCTCCCATGATCTGGAAATTCACCCCTGAACAACTGCAGGATCCTGTCAGCATGATAAAACTGGTAAAGGAAAAATGCTCTGGCAGCTCCAGAGATGGTCAGCTCACAGCAACCTGCTGGGCCCTGGCCACTGCTTACCGGGCACTGCTTGACATGGTACAGCACTGCCAGGGGGAGGAGAGAAGGAGCAAATCAACTGGCACCACGTCCACACAAACTACAGCTGAGTCGGAGGGAGTAAGAAATAAATCAACTGGCACCATGCCCACACAAACCATCGAGGAGCCAGAAGGACAACAGAAACCAATAGCAGTCGCCCCTGTCCAGAAAAGGAAATCGAAGACCAAATCAGTTCGCATAGCAAATGATGACGAAGAGGCAGGACCTTCACATCCACCGGAGGAGACAGAACCAGAAATAATCACTCGGTCCCTATCCCTGGGTGAGCTACGTGAGCTCCGGAGAGAGTTCACACGGCAGGCGAACGAGTCCATCCTGACCTGGCTGCTCCGAATCTGGGATGGCGCCGCTAACGACACAATTCTAGATGGAAGTGAAGCAAGACAACTGGGATCCCTGTCTCGAGATGTCGTCATTGATCAGGGGATTGGAAGGAGGCAGGAAACTCTCAGCCTCTGGCGGCGACTGTTGTCCAGTGTAAGGGAGAGATACCTTTGCAAGGAGGACCTCCACGTACAGCAAGGACAGTGGAACACGATGGAACAAGGTATCCGGTGCTTGAGAGAATTGGCTGTACTGGAGATAATCTTTTCAGAGGATGAAAGATTTCCTAAAAGTCCAGATGGTGTACAGTGCACATCCCAGATGTGGTTGAAGTTTGCACGACTCGGGCCAGAAATGTATTCCCGCTACCTAGCAACGCTGCAATGGAGGGAGGGAGAGGACAAGGTTGGTGCATTGGTCAGCAAACTCAGGATTTATGAAGACACTGTCACCGCCCCATTACGAGCCCATGTCTCATCGGTGGAAACCAAACTGGCTGAACATGTCCGAAGCCTGGAAGAGAAGATTGAAGAAGGACACCAGAGGCTAAGAGAAGAAATTAAGGAAGGGATCTTCCATACCTCGCCAGGACAAACAAGGGTCTCTGCTATCAGGAGCCAGCGTCCCCCAGCTAAGGAGAGAGGGTACACTCCACGTGGCAATCTATGGTTTTACCTCCAAGAGCACGGAGAAGATATGAGGAAGTGGGATGGGAAACCCACCTCTTCCTTAGCAGCCCGGGTACGTGAATTGAAAAGAGGGACAAGTACCACAAGGAACTCTTCGAGGATGAATGCTGCTCCAGTCTCTCGTAGGCAAGACTGCAGACGGCCCAGGAATGATGATATGTCTGATCCTCTTGAAGGGACCTCCAGGTCATACTTACAAGATGAGCGCAACGAGTACCATGACCAGGACTAGGGGTGCCCTGCCTCTAGCCAGGTAGAGGAGAGGGACAATCGAGTCTATTGGACAGTGTGGATTCGGTGGCCTGGCACATCAGAGCCACAAAGATATAAGGCTTTAGTTGACACCGGCGCACAATGTACTTTGATGCCATCAAGATACATAGGGGCAGAATCCATCTCTATTTCTGGGGTGACAGGGGGATCCCAACAGCTGACTGTACTGGAAGCTGAAGTAAGCCTGACTGGGAAGGAATGGCACAGACACCCCATCGTGACTGGCCCAGAGGCCCCGTGTATCCTTGGCATAGATTACCTGAGGAGTGGGTATTTCAAAGACCCAAAAGGACTTCGTTGGGCGTTTGGCATAGCTACTGTGGAGGCAGAGGAAATTAGACAGTTGAACACCTTGCCTGGTCTCTCAGAGGACCCCTCTGCTGTGGGACTGCTGAAGGTTGAAGAACAGTTGGTACCGATAGCCACAGCAACCGTGCACCGTCGGCAATACCGCACCGACCGAGACTCTGTGACTCCCATACATAAGATGATCCGTGAACTGGAGACCCAGGGGGTGGTCAGCAAGACTCGCTCACCCTTTAATAGCCCTATATGGCCAGTGCGTAAGTCCAGCGGAGAGTGGAGGCTGACGGTGGATTACCGTGGACTCAATGAAGTCACACCACCCCTGAGTGCTGCTGTGCCGGACATGCTGGAGCTCCAGTACGAGCTGGAGTCCAAGGCAGCCAAGTGGTATGCCACCATTGACATTGCCAACGCCTTCTTCTCCATTCCTTTGGCAGCGGAGTGCAGGCCACAATTTGCTTTCACTTGGAGAGGTGTGCAGTACACCTGGAATCGACTGCCTCAGGGGTGGAAACACAGTCCCAGCATTTGCCATGGACTGATCCAGACTGCACTGGAAAAGGGCGAGGCTCCAGAACATCTACAGTACATTGATGACATCATTGTATGGGGGAACACAGCGGGGGAAGTCTTCGAGAAAGGAGAGAAGATAATCCAGATCCTCCTAAGAGCTGGTTTTGCCATTAAACGAAGTAAGGTCAAGGGACCTGCTCAGGAAATTCAGTTCTTAGGAGTGAAGTGGCAAGATGGACGTCGCCTAATTCCAACGGAGGTAATTAACAAAATAGCAGCCATGTCCCCACCAACCAGCAAGAAGGAAACACAGGCTTTCCTAGGCGCTGTGGGCTTTTGGAGGATGCATATCCCCGAGTACAGTCAAATTGTAAGCCCTCTCTACCTTGTGACACAGAAGAAAAATGATTTCCAGTGGGGCCCTGAACAACAACAGGCCTTTGAACAAATCAAACAGGAGATTGCCCATGCGGTAGCCCTTGGGCCAGTAAGGACAGGAGAGGACGTGAAGAACGTGCTCTACACTGCAGCCGGGAAGAATGGCCCTTCTTGGAGCCTCTGGCAGAAAGCGCCTGGGGAGACCCGAGGACGACCGCTGGGATTCTGGAGTCAGGGATACAAAGGATCTGAAGCCAGCTATACACCAACTGAGAAAGAGATCCTGGCTGCTTATGAAGGACTTCGAGCTGCCTCAGAAGTGATCGGCACCGAAGCGCAGCTCCTCCTGGCACCCCGACTACCAGTGCTGGGCTGGATGTTCAAGGGGAGAGTTCCTGCTACACATCACGCCACCGATGCCACATGGAGTAAGTGGATCGCTCTGATCACACAACGAACCCGGATAGGGAATCCTAATCACCCTGGGATTCTGGAAATTATCACCAATTGGCCCGAAGGTGAGAGTTTCGGACTATCCTCTGAAGAAGAAGAGGAGCAGGTGACACGGGCTGAGGAGGCCCCACCATATGACAAGCTACCAGCAGATGAAAGGCGATATGCGCTCTTCACGGATGGCTCCTGCCGCATTGTAGGGACAAACCGAAAATGGAAGGCAGCCGTGTGGAGTCCCACACGGCGAGTTGCAGAAGCAACCGAAGGACAAGGTGGGTCAAGTCAGTTCGCAGAGCTTAAAGCCATTCAGATGGCTTTGGATATAGCTGAACGAGAGAAGTGGCCAAGACTCTATATCTACACTGACTCATGGATGGTGGCCAATGCTCTGTGGGGATGGCTAGAGCGATGGAAAAAGGCCAACTGGCAGCGCCAAGGGAAACCCATCTGGGCGGCGGAGATGTGGCAGGACATCGCTGGCCGGGTAGGGAAGCTGAGTGTGAAGGTTGGTCACGTAGACACTCACGTACGCAAGAAACTGGCTAATGAGGAGCATCGCAACAACGAGCAGGCGGACCGAGCTGCCAGGATTAAAGTCTCTCAGGTGGATCTGGATTGGCAACACAAAGGAGAATTATTTCTGGCTCGATGGGCCCATGACGCCTCCGGTCACCAGGGGAGAGATGCAACATACAGATGGGCTCAGGACCGAGGGGTGGACTTAACCAAGGACATTGTCTCACAGGTCATCCATGACTGTGAGACATGTGCTGCCATCAAGCAGGCCAAGCGGGTGAAGCCTCTATGGTATGGTGGACGGTGGTCAAAGTACAGGTATGGGGAAGCCTGGCAAGTTGACTACATCACGCTCCCCAAAACCCGCCAGGGCAAGCGCTACGTACTTACCATGGTAGAAGGAAGTACTGGATGGCTGGAGACATACCCCGTGCCTCATGCCACTGCCCGGAATACCATCCTGGGCCTTGAAAAACAAGTCCTGTGGCGACACGGCACCCCAGAGAGAATTGAGTCTGATAATGGGACCCATTTCAAGAATGGCCTCGTAGACACCTGAGCCAGAGAGCACGGCATTGAGTGGGTGTATCATATCCCCTACCATGCACCAGCTGCTGGAAAAGTTGAACGGTGCAACGGACTGCTGAAAACCACCCTGAAGGCACTGTGTGGGGAGACTCTCAAACACTGGGAGCTGCATTTAGCAAAGGCCACCTGGTTGGTCAACACGCGAGGCTCCATTAATCGAGCTGGCCCTGCCCAATCAGAACCTTTGCATACTGTAGATGGAGATAAAGTCCCCGTGGTGCATATGAGAGGTATGTTAGGGAAGACTGTTTGGATTAGTCCCACCTCAAGCAAAGGCAAACCCATCCGAGGGATTGTTTTTGCTCAAGGACCTGGTTTCACCTGGTGGGTAATGCAAAAAGATGGGGAGACACGTTGTGTACCACAAGGGGACCTAATTTTGAGTGAGAATGGTCCGTAATGTTTCATTGTACATATGTGTATATAGTTTTAAAGAGACATAGTTTTTAAGGGGGTTAATTTGGGCATGACATGGATGGCATAGAATAAGGGGTGGATAATGTCCTGGTTAGAACGGCTGGGACCAATTCATCCCTGGATGGGTGTA
>NW_020936811.1:0-1296 GCF_003984885.1 Neopelma chrysocephalum
TGGTGGTCCAAGGACCATCACATCCCCTGGTGGTCCAAGGACCATCATCCCCTGGTGGTCCAAAGGCCATCATCCCCTGGTGGTCCAAAGGCCATCCCCTGGTGGTCCTGCCACCCCTCTTCATGCCTGGAGAGAGGAGCTACACCAGCTCTAAGAAACCTGCCGTTCGTTGTTCATATAACCCCGGGTTATCTCGGAGCAGGGACAGAATTGGCAGAGTAAGGGATGTGGTGTTTAGTGCTCCGTCAGAGCTCCGAGATGCCCGTGGAATTCCTGAGCTGCCGGGACTGTGCCCGCAGCCAGGGCAGCATCGCTGGGCTGCGCCCACCCCGGCTGGGCAGGGATCCAAGGATCCAGCAGCTCCCTCCGGCCCGGCCGCTCCTCCCGTCCTGCAATTAGCACAGATCCGCTCCCAGAACAGGAGAAGTCCCTCAGGCCCTGGGACAAGAGCAGCCAGAAGCCACAGCAGCCAACCCAAACAAGTCCTTTGGCTCCGAGCCCACGCCGTGTGTCCTGAAGGGCCCTCGGCAGCGGCTCCCGCTCACCTTTCACTCCGCAGGCACTAGAGGCAGAGCAGGACACACGGGCACAATAAATACGGGGCCCTGAAAGGCTCTGACACAGTTTATACCCTCCAAAACTGCTCAGTGCTGTATGACCTTCTGCCATGTGCATGAAATGTCCCCAAAGTATTTTCCTTGACAAAGTCTTACTGCCCCTCCGAGACAGTCACACTGAAAAGTGGAACCATGGAAATCCTCCATCCACGTGGCCATTAAAGGGTCAGACTTGCCACATTTTACTCCACTGCCAAGGTCAAGCCTATTTACACTACTTGGAAGACCTTCATCAGCAACAAACCAGACCCCAGCGCATCTCTAGAGGCAGCGTAAAGCCAATTCAAGATGTGGAATAAAATATTTTGATTTTTGGAATGTAGCATTTTGATTTTTCACGCGGGGAGCTGCCAGCAAACTAGCACGACCCAGCTTGATGCCTTAAAATGCACAGACATTCCACACAGGAAAAGCCCTCTACTAAAATTTAGAGTCTCACAATTCTCAGCAATGAACCCCATCATTTAATCAACAGGGTGAAACACGGGTGTCTCAAATACATCTTTAAAACGCTTCAAGTGAAACTCATATGAACAGAATAACTGCAGAGGGAGCCCAGCGAGTGCAACATTCAGTGATGCCCCTCCTGAGTGATGTTCTTGAGCTGAGTTTCACATCACTGCTGACACATTCCCAGCACACAGCACTGCCTGCTCAACATGAACAACTGCAGAAATGG
>NW_020936812.1:0-1310 GCF_003984885.1 Neopelma chrysocephalum
GCCATCACATCCCCTGGTGGTCCAAAGGCCATCACATCCCCTGGTGGCCCAAAGGCCATCACATCCCCTGGTGGTCCAAGGACCATCATCCCCTGGTGGTCCAAAGGCCATCCCCTGGTGGTCCTGCCATCCCTCTTCACGCCTGGAGAGAGGAGCTACACCAGCTCCAAGAAACCTGCCGTTCGTTGTTCATATAACCCCGGGTTATCTCGGAGCAGGGACAGATTCACAGAGTAAGGGATGTGGTGTTTAGTGCTCTGTCAGAGCTCCGAGATGCCCGTGGAATTCCTGAGCTGCCGGGACTGTGCCCGCAGCCAGGGCAGCATCGCTGGGCTGCGCCCACCCCAGCCGGGCAGGGATCCAAGGATCCAGCAGCTCCCTCCGGCCCGGCCGCTCCTCCCGTCCTGCAATTAGCACAGATCCGCTCCCAGAACAGGAGAAGTCCCTCAGGCCCTGGGACAAGAGCAGCCAGAAGCCACGGCAGCCAACCCAAACAAGTCCTTTGGCTCCGAGCCCACGCCGTGTGTCCTGAAGGGCCCTCGGCAGCGGCTCCCGCTCACCTTTCACTCCGCAGGCACTGGAGGCAGAGCAGGACACACGGGCACAATAAATACAGGCCCTGAAAGGCTCTGACACAGTTTATACCCTCCAAAACTGCTCAGTGCTGTATAACCTTCTGCCATGTGCATGAAATGCCCCCGAAGTATTTTCCTTGACAAAGTCTTACTGCCCCTCCGAGACAGTCACACTGAAAAGTGGAACCATGGAAATCCTCCATCCACGTGGCCATTAAAGGGTCAGACTTGCCACATTTTACTCCACTGCCGAGGTCAAGCCTATTTACACTACTTGGAAGACCTTCATCAGCAACAAACCAGACCCCAGCGCATCTCTAGAGGCAGCGTAAAGCCAATTCAAGATGTGGAATAAAATATTTTGATTTTTGGAATGTAGCATTTTGATTTTTCACGCGGGGAGCTGCCAGCAAACTAGCACGACCCAGCTTGATGCCTTAAAATCCACAGACATTCCACACAGGAAAAGCCCTCTACTAAAATTTAGAGTCTCACAATTCCCAGCAATGAACCCCATCATTTAATCAACAGGGTGAAACACGGGTGTCTCAAATACATCTTTAAAACGCTTCAGGTGAAACTCATATGAACAGAATAAGTGCAGAGGGAGCCCAGCGAGTGCGACATTCACTGATGCCCCTCCTGAGAGATGTTCTTGAGCTGAGTTTCACATCACTGCTGACACATCCCCAGCACACAGCACTGCCTGCTCAACATGAACAACTGCAGAAATGG
>NW_020936813.1:0-678 GCF_003984885.1 Neopelma chrysocephalum
TAGCAATAAGCCTTGATGCTCAGGAAAGCGCTGAGGGACTGGGAAGCAGCCATGGAAACAGGATGACCTAATTCCAGTTCCACTGGCTTGCTTTCAGTGCCAACAGAATGGCAGAAGACTTGGTATGATATGAGACCTAAAAAAGAAACAAGAAAATATCATCATGGCTAATTAAATAGAGCAAACTGATAGGCAATGGCATAGAAAATGGATTGTGTTGAGCTAAGCTTATTTTCAAGCCCAGCTGACAAATGTGGAAGTTGCAATAATGCTTGGGCTACTGTAGAGGTATTTTCAGTGTCCAAAGGTCCAAGCATTATTGCAACTTCCACATTTGTCAGCTGGGCTTGAAAATAAGCTTAGCTCAACACAATCCATTTTCTATGCCATTGCCTATCAGTTTGCTCTATTTAATTAGCCATGATGATATTTTCTTGTTTCTTTTTTAGGTCTCATATCATACCAAGTCTTCTGCCATTCTGTTGGCACTGAAAGCAAGCCAGTGGAACTGGAATTAGGTCATCCTGTTTCCATGGCTGCTTCCCAGTCCCTCAGCGCTTTCCTGAGCATCAAGGCTTATTGCTACCCCCACACACTATATTAGCAGTTCATAGATCTCTCTGTGTGGGGTTAGCAATAAGCCTTGATGCTCAGGAAAGCGCTGAGGGACTGGGAAGC
>NW_020936814.1:0-673 GCF_003984885.1 Neopelma chrysocephalum
AGATCTGGACCCAACCCCTCTGGACACACCTGGAAATTCTCTGCTGCCTCCCACACATCAGCCTCAGTTTTCCTAAATCTCATTTTAAAATATCCTGTATTAAAAACACCAAAATTACATTTAAAAATGGGAACAACTCTCTCTCTCTTGCATGTTTTCACTACTTATGAATATTTTTAGGAGTGTGTCCTACAGGATAAGTGGTCTGCTAAGACTTTCCACACCATTCTGTACTTAATCCTTTTAGCGAACACGAAGACCCTTGTTTTAAAGTCATTTTTTATCCCCATCTCCCTGCTCTGCATTGGGATTTACTGCTCCTGATGGCTCCAGGCAGGGGACTTTTCCTGGGAGAAGCAGCAGATCTGGACCCAACCCCTCTGGACACACCTGGAAATTCTCTGCTGCCTCCCACACATCAGCCTCAGTTTTCCTAAATCTCATTTTAAAATATCCTGTATTAAAAACACCAAAATTACATTTAAAAATGGGAACAACTCTCTCTCTCTTGCATGTTTTCACTACTTATGAATATTTTTAGGAGTGTGTCCTACAGGATAAGTGGTCTGCTAAGACTTTCCACACCATTCTGTACTTAATCCTTTTAGCGAACACGAAGACCCTTGTTTTAAAGTCATTTTTTATCCCCATCTCCCTGCTCTGCATTGGGATT
>NW_020936815.1:0-599 GCF_003984885.1 Neopelma chrysocephalum
CCTGGGCCCAGCATCCTGCTCCTGGGCCCAGCATCCTGCTCCTGGGCCCAGCATCCTGCTCCTGGGCCCAGCATCCTGCTCCTGGGCTCAGCATCCTGCTCCTGGGTGTTGTGGGGGTTCTGCTGCAGTCAGGAATCGATGTTTCCTTCGTGGCTGCACTAATATTGCAACAAACAGCAGATGCTGTGGGTAAGGTACTGAGCTAAAACAAACATGCTGTTTTTACAACTGACCTTTTACAGCTGTCAAAATGATTTCATTTCCAGCTCCTCACAGGTTGGGCAAACAGAGGCAGCGAGTCCTGCAGGTGAAAGGTTAACCTGGTAACAATGGGCAAGAAATATCACAGCCCTCATCTGTTTAAGGTTTAAGCAGTGTCCTGGGGGAATGTTCTGTCTGTCCCTGAGGGTCTCTGCCCCAGTGTCTCACTGGGAAGGTCTCTGAGCAGCTGAAGCACAGCCAGGGCAGAATCTCCTGGTAGGAGCTGACAGGGGGGATGTTTTAAATGGGATGTTGTTTTGCAGTGTGGCTGTTAACTGAGGTGTAGGGACAAGGGCAAAGGCTGAAAGTGCTGTGCTGTGCTCAGGGTGTGTGCACAG
>NW_020936816.1:0-570 GCF_003984885.1 Neopelma chrysocephalum
GGGCCCAGCATCCTGTTCCTGGGCCCAGCATCCTGTTCCTGGGCCCATCCTGTTCCTGGGCCCATCCTGCTCCTGGGTGTTGTGGGGGTTCTGCTGCAGTCAGGAATCGATGTTTCCTTCGTGGCTGCACTAATATTGCAACAAACAGCAGATGCTGTGGGTAAGGTACTGAGCTAAAACAAACATGCTGTTTTTACGACTGACCTTTTACAGCTGTCAAAATGATTTCATTTCCAGCTCCTCACAGGTTGGGCAAACAGAGGCAGCAAGTCCTGCAGGTGAAAGGTTAACCTGGTAACAATGGGCAAGAAATATCACAGCCCTCATCTGTTTAAGGTTTAAGCAGTGTCCTGGGGGAATGTTCTGTCTGTCCCTGAGGGTCTCTGCCCCAGTGTCTCACTGGGAAGGTCTCTGAGCAGCTGAAGCACAGCCAGGGCAGAATCTCCTGGTAGGAGCTGACAGGGGGGATGTTTTAAATGGGATGTTGTTTTGCAGTGTGGCTGTTAACTGAGGTGTAGGGACGAGGGCAAAGGCTGAAAGTGCTGTGCTGTGCTCAGGGTGTGTGCACAG
>NW_020936817.1:0-386 GCF_003984885.1 Neopelma chrysocephalum
CTGTTTTGGCTCTGAGTTCTAATAAATCATTTGGCAGTAAAAGATAAGCCTTTCCCCTTTGATGAAATATTTGTTAAGCACGTTCCAGAATATAGGTTTACCTCAAGAGTGACATGTCTTCCTTGTTAAAGACAAGAAAAGGATCAACCCCAATATCAGATACAACTGCTGACTCAGCACAGGAGCAAAACCTTCACATACCCAGTGAGCTGTGTGTTTTGTGGTTACCCAGCTTGGTTTTCTGACCAACACGTTGGGAATTGTGTGTCAGTACTTCTTCCAGGCCCTTGCCATATTTTGTGTAAAAGAGCAGTTAAGTTCTCACTGTGTTACCTGCACACAGGTGTGTCCCAGCAGCGGCTGTTACCTGCACACAGGTGTGTCCC
>NW_020936818.1:0-504 GCF_003984885.1 Neopelma chrysocephalum
CTGTTTTGGCTCTGAGTTCTAATAAATCATTTGGCAGTAAAAGATAAACCTTTCCCCTTTGATGAAATATTTGTTAAGCACGTTCCAGAATATAGGTTTACCTCAAGAGTTACATGTCTTCCTTGTTAAAGACAAGAAAAGGATCAACCCCAATATCAGATACAACTGCTGACTCAGCACAGGAGCAAAACTTTCCCATACCCAGTGACCTGTGTGTTTTGTGGTTACCCAGCTTGGTTTTCTGACCAACACGTTGGGAATTGTGTGTCAGTACTTCTTCCAGGCCCTTGCCATGTTTTGTGTAAAAGAGCAGTTAAGTTCTCACTGTGTTACCTGCACACAGGTGTGTCCCTGCAGCGGGTGTTACCTGCACACAGGTGTGTCCCAGCAGTGGGTGTTACCTGCATACAGGTGTGTCCCGGGAGCGGGTGTTACCTGCACACAGGTGTGTCCCGGGAGCGGGTGTTACCTGCACACAGGTGTGTCCCAGCAGCGGGTGTTACC
>NW_020936819.1:0-544 GCF_003984885.1 Neopelma chrysocephalum
ACTGGCTGCTCTGCTTTTCCCACTGGCTTCCCTGCTTTTCCCACTGGTTTCCCTGCTTTTCCCACTGACTTCCCTGCTTTTCCCACTGGCTGCTCTGCCCACAGCTCTGGCTCAGTGACTCCTCACCATAACCTGGAACCTTCCCTGCTGCCCTGAGGGCTTGGTGGTCCCACACCCACCTGGGCAGGTGTGTTGGACACTGAGAGAACCTGGAATCAGACTGGAAAAGCCCTCTAAGATCAAAGAATCCAACCATCCCCAGCACTGCCAAGGCCACCACTGACCATGTCCCCAAGTGCCACATTCCCAGGGCTTTGAGACTCCTCCAGGCTTTGTGACCCCACCACTGCCCTGGGTGGCTGTGCCAGGGCTGGACACGGGGTTTGTTGTCTCTAACTGGGTCCAGTGTCTCCAGTGGTCCATCCTTGGCACTGGAGAGGGAGGTGTGGGATGAAATTCCGGGAATGGCAGAGCTGAGGGAGATGCTGAGGCACTGCTGGGAGGGGGAACCTTAAAGATCATCCAGTGACACCTTCCACTAGCC
>NW_020936820.1:0-522 GCF_003984885.1 Neopelma chrysocephalum
TGGTTTCCCTGCTTTTCCCACTGGCTGCTCTGCTTTTCCCACTGGCTGCTCTGCTTTTCCCACTGGCTTCTCTGTCCCACAGCTCTGCCTCGGTGACTCCTCACCACAACCTGGAACCTTCCCTGCTGCTCTGAGGGCTTGGTGGTCCCACATCCACCTGGGCAGGTGTGTTGTACACTGAGAGAACCTGGAATCAGACTGGAAAAGCCCTCTAAGATCAAAGAATCCAACCATCCCCAGCACTGCCAAGGCCACCACTGACCATGTCCCCAAGTGCCACATTCCCAGGGCTTTGAGACCCCTCCAGGCTCTGTGACCCCACCACTGCCCTGGGTGGCTGTGCCAGGGCTGGACACGGGGTTTGTTGTCTCTAACTGGGTCCAGTGTCTCCAATGGTCCATCCTTGGCACTGGAGAGGGAAGTGTAGGATGAAATTCCGGGAATGGCGGAGCTGAGGGAGATGCTGAGGCACTGATGGGAGGGGGAACCTTAAAGATCATCCAGTGACACCTTCCACTAGCC
>NW_020936821.1:0-300 GCF_003984885.1 Neopelma chrysocephalum
TTTCCATGGATTTTCCAGAGATAAAGTTACCAAGCCACAAACATCCCAAGAAAATTTGGCCTTTCAGGTGGAAACCACTGCACAAACACACGTGTTTGGAGAGAATTAACCTGTCTGAGCTGCTGCCTGGCTGGGTCAGGAGCCCACAGTGACCTTCCCCCTCACCAGAACGTGTCACCTCAGCACTGGCTGCTCTGCTTTTCCCACTGGTTTCCCTGCTTTTCCCACTGACTTCCCTGCTTTTCCCACTGGTTTCCCTGCTTTTCCCACTGGCTTCCCTGCTTTTCCCACTGGTTTCCC
>NW_020936822.1:0-924 GCF_003984885.1 Neopelma chrysocephalum
TTCATTCAGAAATTGCATAGATTTGGGAAGCTCTGAATCATCCATGTTATTTTTGGCTTAAGTAACCTTTCTGAAGGTTGGATTCCCTAATCGGAGGCTAAAACTGGAAATAATTGCCTGTTGGTAATACTTCGTAATGTTCAGTGTTTCTTCTTAAAGCTGACTGTCTATAAAATAGAATTGTTAGCCTTCCATTTTTATGTCTCTCTGTCTCCTCCTTGACTGCTCTTTTCAGAAAGTTAAATTGGCATGGTTGATGTGAAAGGAAAAATGAAGATAAAATGGAAGACGTTCCACATTCTAGTGTAAGAGAGAGGATGGGACAGAGAGACATAAAAATGGAAGGCTAACAATTCTATTTTATAGACAGTCAGCTTTAAGAAGAAACACTGAACATTACGAAGTATTACCAACAGGCAATTATTTCCAGTTTTAGCCTCCGATTAGGGAATCCAACCTTCAGAAAGGTTACTTAAGCCAAAAATAACATGGATGATTCAGAGCTTCCCAAATCTATGCAATTTCTGAATGAACCAAAACATATCTTCAGTTTAAAAAAGCCCAAACCACTGTCTTTTGGCCTGTTGTGGCTCTCATACAGTTTAGACCACCATACAGTGTAGGACATGCAAATAGATTTACTGTCATAATGACTCTACATTCTGTAATGGAAAAGATACATATGCTAGATTGCAGTAAATATATGTTTTGTTTCATTCAGAAATTGCATAGATTTGGGAAGCTCTGAATCATCCATGTTATTTTTGGCTTAAGTAACCTTTCTGAAGGTTGGATTCCCTAATCGGAGGCTAAAACTGGAAATAATTGCCTGTTGGTAATACTTCGTAATGTTCAGTGTTTCTTCTTAAAGCTGACTGTCTATAAAATAGAATTGTTAGCCTTCCATTTTTATGTCTCTCTGTC
>NW_020936823.1:0-422 GCF_003984885.1 Neopelma chrysocephalum
GGCTGTTCTCCAGGCTCAGGAGCTGTTGTTCCCATGCCTGGGTTGTTCCCAGGCCTCCTCAGGACTGGCAGGCTCAGCAGGTTGTGCTGGGCTGGCAGAGGGGCTGGTCCTGAGCTCCCACAGATGGAGGTTCAGGTGGTTCCCACCTGCAAACCAGGGGCTTCCAGTGCTGTGTCGTGTGCCCCCTGTGCTCCCAGTGCCTCCAGCAGCACTGTGAGAGTTCACACCCAACCCAAAAAGCTCTGCCAGCAGATTAGACCAGAATGTTTCCAGGCCAGAACATTAGTAAGTGGAAGAGAGCTGTTTTCCTGGTGATCCTGCCATTCCCGAGTGTGAAATATGAACTAACAAGTTACTTCAGTCTTCCTGAAATGTCCAAAAAGTATCTAAATGTTATTGGAAATGTGAACATTGTACAAAGA
>NW_020936824.1:0-436 GCF_003984885.1 Neopelma chrysocephalum
TGTTTCCATGCCTGGGCTGTTCTCCAGGCTCAGGAGCTGTTGTTCCCGTGCCTGGGTTGTTCCCAGGCCTCCCCAGGACTGGCAGGCTCAGCAGGTTGTGCTGGGCTGGCAGAGGGGCTGGTCCTGACCTCCCACAGATGGAGGTTCAGGTGGTTCCCACCTGCAAACCAGGGGCTTCTAGTGCTGTGTCGTGTGCCCCCTGTGCTCCCAGTGCCTCCAGCAGCACTGTGAGAGCTCACACCCAACCCAAAAAGCTCTGCCAGCAGATTAGACCAGAATGTTTCCAGGCCAGAACATTAGTAAGTGGAAGAGAGCTGTTTTCCTGGTGATCCTGCCATTCCCGAGTGTGAAATATGAACTAACAAGTTACTTCAGTCTTCCTGAATAGCCCAAAAAGTATCTAAATGTTATTGGAAATGTGAACATTGTACAAAGA
>NW_020936825.1:0-1114 GCF_003984885.1 Neopelma chrysocephalum
GGAGAGCACAAACACATCACCCACCCCAAAGGAGAGCACAAACATCATCCACCCCAAAGGAGAGCACAAACACATCACCCACCCCACTCCTCAGCTGTTCAGAAAGACTCCATCCTGCATCAGCTGCAATAACCTCTGTGTTTATATAGGGCAGGGACTCCAGATAGAGTGAGAACACCACCAAAGCTGGCCAGATGTTCCCCACTGCCCAAGGTGTGCTGTGTCCCTACAAACCAGCAATGTGTGGCTACACAGCCCTGTTTTCAGCTGCCCCCAAGCACTAATGCCATGTTTTACAGCAATGTGCTTTCTGTACCAAGTTTACAGCAGGCATCTTGGGTCTAGGTGTGCTCAGACCCCTTCAGTGGCAAAACCCACACACCTCTTCCAGTACAGAAAGCCTCAGCACTGGGGCTGAGAGAAGCCAGCAGGAAAGAACTGTGGTGCTGCACTACACCATTTTTCTTCCTTCTGTGGCTGACAGATCAAGGAATATAGAAACAGCCCCCACCACCCTTTGTACTGTCAGAGAATCTGCACCAGGGCAAGGAAGGCAGTACCTGCTTGAAGAGCTGGAGCTGGATGGCGTTCTGCAGGAACTGCCTCATGACGGCGGAGCGGTGGGACACAAACGCCTCCTCACAGAACGTGATGGGCTCCCCCTGCAGAGGGCACAGCACCAACTGCAACAGCTCTGACCACCCACTGCCACCCACTGCCCCCATCCCACCCCTGCCCCTGCCAGAACACACAGGGAACACAAACAGGCCCCACCAAATACCGAGGGAACTGGACTTTATTGCCAGGTTCCAGCCACGGGACTGAAACACTGGAAATGGGAGAACGGTGCATTATCCAAATAAACCACAGTGGCTTTATGCACATATTGCTAAAGCTGGGGAAGAACTTTCATCATCCAAAATGGTGATTTTACTTACTGTCCCCAGAATATGACACACAGTCACCTGAATTTTGTCTGTTCTGCTGATCTGCCTCAGCAGACCCAGCATGAGCGGGTCAGGAATGTCCACTCTGTTCTCTCCAGTCCTGAGAGATTCCACTCATACTGAATGAGTGGAATTTCCCTTTTTCACAATCTTGTTGGCAGAAGACA
>NW_020936826.1:0-1075 GCF_003984885.1 Neopelma chrysocephalum
AAACATCACCCACCCCAAAGGAGAGCACAAACACATCACCCACCCCACCCCTCAGCTGTTCAGAAAGACTCCATCCTGCATCAGCTGCAATAACCTCTGTGTTTATATAGGGCAGGGACTCCAGATAGAGTGAGAACACCACCAAAGCTGGCCAGATGTTCCCCACTGCCCAAGGTGTGCTGTGTCCCTACAAACCAGCAATGTGTGGCTACACAGCCCTGTTTTCAGCAGCCCCCAAGCACTAATGCCATGTTTTACAGCAATGTGCTTTCTGTACCAAGTTTACAGCAGGCATCTTGGGTCTAGGTGTGCTCAGACCCCTTCAGTGGCAAAACCCACACACCTCTTCCAACACAGAGAGCCTCAGCACTGGGGCTGAGAGAAGCCAGCAGGAAAGAACTGTGGTGCTGCACTACACCATTTTTCTTCCTTCTGTGGCTGACAGACCAAGGAATATAGAAACAGCTCTCACCCCACCTTGGAGTGTCAGAGAATCTGCACCAGGGCAAGGGAGGCAGTACCTGCTTGAAGAGCTGGAGCTGGATGGCGTTCTGCAGGAACTGCCTCATGACGGCGGAGCGGTGGGACACAAACGCCTCCTCACAGAACGTGATGGGCTCCCCCTGCAGAGGGCACAGCACCAACTGCAACAGCTCTGACCACCCACTGCCACCCACTGCCCCCATCCCACCCCTGCCCCTGCCAGAACACACAGGGAACCCAAACAGGCCCCACCAAACACTGAGGGAACTGGACTTTATTGCCAGGTTCCAGCCACGGGACTGAAACACTGGAAATGGGAGAACGGTGCATTATCCACATAAACCACAGTGGCTTTATGCACATATTGCTAAAGCTGGGGAAGAACTTCCATCATCCAAAATGGTGATTTTACTTACTGTCCCCAGAATATGACACACAGTCACCTGAAATTTGTCTGTTCTGCTGATCTGTCTCAGCAGACCCAGCACGAGCAGGTCAGGAATGTCCACTCTGTTCTCTCCAGTCCTGAGAGATTCCACTCATATTGAATGAGTGGAATTTCCCTTTTTCACAATCTTGTTGGCAGAAGACA
>NW_020936827.1:0-670 GCF_003984885.1 Neopelma chrysocephalum
AGGTTCTTGGTCTTGTTGTGTCTCGAATCCTTCTGGGTGGTTTGAGGTTGCACAGCTCTGTGTCTGCTCCCACACATTCCTGAGGGGAAGACTTTTGTTGCCTCTGTGTGGTGAGTGTCCAAAATGCTCCTGAATTGGGCTCACTCTGCTTTTCTCCTGCTCCAAACCACATCCCAGGGCCACTGGGCTGTGCCAGGTTTGCTGCAGGGCCTCTGTGAGGAGAGGACAGGAGTGGCCTCTGGAATCAAATAGATTCCCCATTTTTGCTCTCATTTGTTCACTATAGAAATGCTCAGATGGGTTATTTCAGGGAATAGGGAAACAAGTCCTGAGAGTCAATTTAACTTGTTGAGTTTGAAGGAATAACATTTGGGAGTGAGAAAATTCACCCTGGGGAAGCTGATGGGATGACCTGGAATGAGCAGCAATTTTGAGGACAGAAGGATTGGCCTCTGGAATAAAATAGATTCCCAATTTTTGGTCTCATTTGTTCACTATAGAAATTCTCAGGTGGGTTATTTCAAGGAATAGGGCTACAAGTCCTGTGAGTCCATTTACCTGCTCAGGTTTGAAGGAATAACATTTGGGAGTGAGAAAATTCACCCTCAGGAATCTGATGGGATGACCTGGAATGAGCAACAATTTTGAGGACAGGAGGAGTGACCTCTGG
>NW_020936828.1:0-1444 GCF_003984885.1 Neopelma chrysocephalum
GAGTTCATTTACCTGCTCAGGTTTGAAGGGATAACATTTGGGAGTGAGAAAATTCACCCTGGGGAAGCTGATGGGATGACCTGGAATGAGCAGCAATTTTGAAGACAGGAGGAGTGGCCTCTGGAATAAAATAGATTCCCAATTTATGGTCTTGTTTGTTCGTTACCAAAATGCTCAGGTGGGTTATTTCAGGGAATAGGGATACACGTCCTGAGAGTCAATTTAACTGGTTGAGTTTGAAGGAATAACATTTGGGAGTGACAAAATTCACCCTGGGGAAGCTGATGGGATGACCTGGAATGAGCAGCGATTTTGAGAGGAAAAATAGAGGTTATTTAACAGTTTTACAAGAAGATTTTAAACATAAGGGTCAGATTTTTGCAGAAATGGAGGGTTCACTCTGCTTTTTTCCTGCTCCAAACCACATCCCAGGGCCACTGGGCTGTGCCAGGTTTGGGGCAGGATCCTCTCAGTGAGGAGAGGGCAGGAGGATAAACTGGATTCCCAATTTATGGTGTCATTTGTTTGGTACCAAAATGCTCAGATGGGTTATTTCAGGGAATAGGGAAACAAGTCCTGAGAGTTCATTTAACTGGTTGAGTTTGAAGGAATAACATTTGGGAGTGAGAAAATTCACCCTGGGGAAGCTGATGGGATGAGCTGAAATGAGCAGCAATTTTTGAGGACAGGAGGATTGGCCTCTGGATAAAAGGGATTCCCAATTTTTAGTCTCATTTGTTCACTGTAGAAATGCTCAGGTGGGTTATTTAAAAAAGGTTCTTGGTCTTGTTGTGTCTCGAATCCTTCTGGGTGGTTTGAGGTTGCACAGCTCTGTGTCTGCTCCCACACATTCCTGAGGGGAAGACTTTTGTTGCCTCTGTGTGGTGAGTGTCCAAAATGCTCCTGAATTGGGCTCACTCTGCTTTTCTCCTGCTCCAAACCACATCCCAGGGCCACTGGGCTGTGCCAGGTTTGCTGCAGGGCCTCTGTGAGGAGAGGACAGGAGTGGCCTCTGGAATCAAATAGATTCCCCATTTTTGCTCTCATTTGTTCACTATAGAAATGCTCAGATGGGTTATTTCAGGGAATAGGGAAACAAGTCCTGAGAGTCAATTTAACTTGTTGAGTTTGAAGGAATAACATTTGGGAGTGAGAAAATTCACCCTGGGGAAGCTGATGGGATGACCTGGAATGAGCAGCAATTTTGAGGACAGAAGGATTGGCCTCTGGAATAAAATAGATTCCCAATTTTTGGTCTCATTTGTTCACTATAGAAATTCTCAGGTGGGTTATTTCAAGGAATAGGGCTACAAGTCCTGTGAGTCCATTTACCTGCTCAGGTTTGAAGGAATAACATTTGGGAGTGAGAAAATTCACCCTCAGGAATCTGATGGGATGACCTGGAATGAGCAACAATTTTGAGGACAGGAGGAGTGACCTCTGG
>NW_020936829.1:0-721 GCF_003984885.1 Neopelma chrysocephalum
GAGTTCATTTACCTGCTCAGGTTTGAAGGGATAACATTTGGGAGTGATAAAATTCACCCTGGGGAAGCTGATGGGATGAGATGAAATGAGCAGCAATTTTAAGAGGAAAAATAGAGGTTATTTAACATTTTTACAAGCAGATTTTAAATGTAATGGGCAGATTTTTGAAGAAATTGAGGGTTTAGTGAGTATTTAAAAATGCCCCAGCTTGTTCTGGAGGGTTTGAGTTGCCATCACAAACCAGGTGATGATCCCTTGTGTGGTGAGTGTCCAAAATGCTCCTGAATTGGGTTCGCTCTGCTTTTTTCCTGCTCCAAACCACATCCCAGGGCCACTGGGCTGTGCCAGCTTTGGGGCAGGATCCTCTCAGTGAGGAGAGGGCAGGAGGATAAACTGGATTCCCAATTTATGGTGTCATTTGTTTGGTACCAAAATGCTCAGATGGGTTATTTCAAGGAATAGGGAAACAAGTCCTGAGAGTCCATTTAACTGGTTGAGTTTGAAGGAATAACATTTGGGAGTGAGAAAATTCACCCTGGGGAAGCTGATGGGATGACCTGGAATGAGCAACAATTTTGAGGACAACAGGAGTGGCCTCTGGAATAAAACAGATTCCCAATTTATGGTCTTGTTTGTTTGTTACAAACAAAATGCTCAGGTGGGTTATTTAAAGGAGGTTCTTGGTCTTGTTGTGTCTCGAATCCTTCTGGGTGGTTTGAAG
>NW_020936830.1:0-591 GCF_003984885.1 Neopelma chrysocephalum
GACCTGGAATGAGCAACAATTTTGAGGACAGGAGGAGTGACCTCTGGATAAAACAGATTCCCAATTTTTGGTCTCATTTGTTCACTACCAAAATGCTCAGGTGGGTTATTTCAGGGAATAGGGAAACAAGTCCTGAGAGTCAATTTACCTGCTCAGGTTTGAAGGGATAACATTTGGGAGCAAGAAAATTCACCTTCAGGAATCTGATGGGATGACCTGGAATGAGCAGCAATTTTGAAGACAGGAGGAGTGGCCTCTGGAATAAAATAGATTCCCAATTTATGATCTTGTTTGTTCATTACCAAAATGCTCCGGTGGGTTATTTCAGGGAATAGGGATACCAGTCCTGAGAGTCAATTTAACTTGTTGAGTTTGAAGGAATAACATTTGGGAGTGAGAAAATTCACCCTGGGGAAGCTGATGGGATGACCTGGAATGAGCAGCAATTTTGAGGACAGAAGGATTGGCCTCTGGAATAAAATAGATTCCCAATTTTTGGTCTCATTTGTTCACTGTAGAAATGCTCAGGTGGGTTATTTAAAAGAGGTTCTTGGTCTTGTTGTGTCTCGAATCCTTCTGGGTGGTTTGAGG
>NW_020936831.1:0-591 GCF_003984885.1 Neopelma chrysocephalum
GACCTGGAATGAGCAACAATTTTGAGGACAGGAGGAGTGACCTCTGGATAAAACAGATTCCCAATTTTTGGTCTCATTTGTTCACTACCAAAATGCTCAGGTGGGTTATTTCAGGGAATAGGGAAACAAGTCCTGAGAGTCAATTTACCTGCTCAGGTTTGAAGGGATAACATTTGGGAGCAAGAAAATTCACCTTCAGGAATCTGATGGGATGACCTGGAATGAGCAGCAATTTTGAAGACAGGAGGAGTGGCCTCTGGAATAAAATAGATTCCCAATTTATGATCTTGTTTGTTCATTACCAAAATGCTCCGGTGGGTTATTTCAGGGAATAGGGATACCAGTCCTGAGAGTCAATTTAACTTGTTGAGTTTGAAGGAATAACATTTGGGAGTGAGAAAATTCACCCTGGGGAAGCTGATGGGATGACCTGGAATGAGCAGCAATTTTGAGGACAGAAGGATTGGCCTCTGGAATAAAATAGATTCCCAATTTTTGGTCTCATTTGTTCACTGTAGAAATGCTCAGGTGGGTTATTTAAAAGAGGTTCTTGGTCTTGTTGTGTCTCGAATCCTTCTGGGTGGTTTGAGG
>NW_020936832.1:0-905 GCF_003984885.1 Neopelma chrysocephalum
AAGGTTGGGTTTATTTGGCACCAGAGCCGCTCACATTTGAAGGTTAATGAGGAGCAAGGTCCTGGAGGTGTTGGCAGAGCCAACATCCAACACCACCCAGGATGGAACCTCTGCAGGGTCCTTCCAACCCCGGAGATTCCGTGGTTTGGGCATGAAAACCCCAAAGAAACTCAAGCGCCTAAAGCCAAGAGGTCTTTTGGGTGGTGGTTTCCACCCAGACCCCACATCACCTCCCACAGGGAGGGATCTCCCAACCAGGGAGTTCAACCAAGAACCTTAAAACCCAAAACCGGAGCAAATTGGGCAGGAATTTACAACGTCACTTCTCTAAGCGATCCAAGGGCTTCCCAAACCCCTCAAAACCCAACGATCTCCCCCAAAACGCCTCCCCTGAGCCCACACCTTCTCCCAGGCTCCGGGTTTTTTCCGGCCTGTCCAAAGAACCCGGGAGAAGAGGCAGGAAGAGGCGTTTTCCCTCTCCTGCAGCCCAAGGGGCCCTTTGAGCCCCGGGGTTGGGCAAGGGCTGAGTTGTTGCATCATCTCCTGAACAAGGAGAGGTGTCGCAAGGCCGGAGTCGGGCTCTGGAATCACAGCCTGGATCCAGCTCTGACTTTGGGTGTTAATTTGGGAGCAGAAGGGAGAATCCCCCACCGGCCCCCACAGTGGATACGGCGCCTGCAGAACGTAAAAAACCTGGAAAGCCAGAAATTTTGGCAGCCTTTCCCCATCCAAAAACACAAGAGGAATTGGCAGCGCCCAGGAAAACCGGCAGTTGGACCCACACAGTGGGAAAACTCCGTGTCCCGGTGCCGCGGTGGTGCCGGAGCAGAGTTGGGTGTTTGTCAGAGTGTTACTGCCCAACCCAACCCAACCCAACTCAACCCAAACCAACTCAACCCAACCCA
>NW_020936833.1:0-921 GCF_003984885.1 Neopelma chrysocephalum
AAGGTTGGGTTTATTTGGCACCAGAGCCGCTCACATTTGAAGGTTAACGAGGAGCAAGGTCCTGGAGGTGTTGGCAGAGCCAACATCCAACACCGCCCAGGATGGAACCTCTGCAGGGTCCTTCCAACCCCGGAGATTCCGTGGTTTGGGCATGAAAACCCCAAAGAAACTCAAGCGCCTAAAGCCAAGAGGTCTTTTGGGTGGTGGTTTCCACCCAGACCCCACATCACCTCCCACAGGGAGAGGATCCCTCAACCAGGGAGTTCAACCAAGAACCTTAAAACCCAAAACCAGAGCAAATCGGGCAGGAATTTATGACGTCACTTCTCCGAGCGATCCAAGGGCTTCCCAAACCCCTCAAAACCCAACGAGCTCCCCCAAAACGCCTCCCCTGAGCCCACACCTTCTCCCAGGCTCCGGGTTTTTTCCGGCCTGTCCAAAGAACCCGGGAGAAGAGGCAGGAAGAGGCGTTTTCCCTCTCCTGCAGCCCAAGGGGCCCTTTGAGCCCCGGGGTTGGGCAAGGGCTGAGTTGTTGCATCATCTCCTGAACAAGGAAAAGTGTCGCAAGGCCGGAGTCGGGCTCCGGAATCACAGCCTGGATCCAGCTTTGACTTTGGGCGTTAATTTGGGAGCAGAAGGGAGAATCCCCCACCGGCCCCCACAGTGGATACGGCGCCTGCAGAACGTAAAAAACCTGGAAAACCAGAAATTTTGGCGGCCTTTCCCCATCCAAAAACACAAGAAGAATTGGCAGCGCCCAGGAAAACCGGCAGTTGGACCCACACAGTGGGAAAACTCCGTGTCCCGGTGCCGCGGTGGTGCCGGAGCCGAGTTGGGTGTTTGTCAGAGTGTTACTGCCCAACCCAACACAACACAACCCAACTCAACCCAAACCAACTCAACCCAACCCAATCCAACTCA
>NW_020936834.1:0-204 GCF_003984885.1 Neopelma chrysocephalum
GGACACACAGACAGGACACACAGACGGGTCAGAGGACACACAGATGGGTCAGAGAGGACACACAGACGGGTCAGAGAGGACACACAGAGAGGTGAGGGGACACACAGACGGGTCAGGGGACACACAGACGGGTCAGGGGACACACAGACAGGACACACAGACAGGACACACAGACAGGACACACAGACAGGACACACAGACAGG
>NW_020936834.1:304-375 GCF_003984885.1 Neopelma chrysocephalum
CAGAGGACACACAGACAGGGCAGAGGACACACAGACAGGACACACAGACGGGTCAGAGGACACACAGATGG
>NW_020936835.1:0-468 GCF_003984885.1 Neopelma chrysocephalum
CTGTTGGCTGAGTTGTGTTTTGCAGGAACAATTTTTACTATTTACTAACTATTTACTGTTAACTATTTACTATCAGCTATTTACTAGCTGAGGAAATTGGTTGTCCAATACTATTTACTATCAGCTATTTACTATCAACTCTTTACTATCAACTCTTTACTATCAACTCTTTACTATCAGCTATTTACTATTAACTAACTCTTTACTATCAACTCTTTACTATCAGCTATTTACTAGCTGAGGAAATTGGTTGTCCAGTTTATGTGGAACTGAGCTGAGTTCCAAACTGGAGCTGAGGAAATTGCTTGTCCAATACTATTTACTATTAACTAAATATTTACTATCAACTAAATATTTACTATTAACTAACTATTTACTGTTACTATCAACTAAATATTTACTATTAACTAACTATTTACTGTTACTATCAACTAACTCTTTACTATCAACTAACTCTTTACTATCAAC
>NW_020936836.1:0-392 GCF_003984885.1 Neopelma chrysocephalum
TGCTTGTCCAATACTATTTACTATTAACTAAATATTTACTATCAACTGTTTAGCAGCTGAGGAATTTGGTGGTAAGAGCAGCCCTGTCTGCTGTCAGTGATGAGAGAAGCGTTTCTGCTCTGTGGTGGGTGGGGTGGAAGGGCAGCCCTGTGCTCTGCCCCACATTAGTGTCAGACAGTGCAGAGGGCAAACACAGTTAAACACACGTGAAAATCAAACAGTGGGAGTGGAAACTGCTGGTGAGAGTTTAGTGTGAGCTGATAAATGAACAATAACAAGTTTACAAACAGGGAGAGCGGGCAGAGCTCGGCCCCCGAAGCGAAGGATTCCCGGTGGCAGGAGCGAGGTGGTGCCTGTGCTGGGCTCTGGGGAGGGCAGGGCCGTGGTGCCCA
>NW_020936837.1:0-415 GCF_003984885.1 Neopelma chrysocephalum
TTCCAAATTGGAGCTGAGGAAATTGCTTGTCCAATACTATTTACTATCAACTAAATATTTACTATCAACTGTTTAGCAGCTGAGGAATTTGGTGGTAAGAGCAGCCCTGTCTGCTGTCAGTGATGAGAGAAGCGTTTCTGCTCTGTGGTGGGTGGGGTGGAAGGACAGCCCTGTGCTCTGCCCCACATTAGTGTCAGACAGTGCAGAGGGCAAACACAGTTAAACACACGTGAAAATCAAACAGTGGGAGTGGAATTTGCTGGTGAGAGTTTAGTGTGAGCTGATAAATGAACAATAACAAGTTTACAGACAGGGAGAGCGGGCAGAGCTCGGCCCCCGAACCGAAGGATTCCCGGTGGCAGGAGCGGGGTGGTGCCTGTGCTGGGCTCTGGGGAGGGCAGGGCCGTGGTGCCCA
>NW_020936838.1:0-647 GCF_003984885.1 Neopelma chrysocephalum
TACTATCAACTAACTCTTTACTATCAACTAACTCTTTACTATCAACTCTTTACTATTAACTATCTAGTTACTATCAACTGTTTACTATCAACTGTTTACTATCAACTATTTGCTATCAACTATTTGCTATCAACTATTTGCTATCAACTAACTCTTTAGTATTAACTAACTCTTTACTATCAATTATTTACTATTAACTCTTTACTATCAACTGTTTACTATCAACTAACTCTTTACTCTCAACTCTTTACTATCAACTAACTATTTACTATTAACCAACTTTATTAACTATTTACTATTAACTAACTTTACTATTAACTAACTTTACTATTAACTAACTCTTTACTATTAACTGTTTACTATCAACTATTTACTATTAACTATTTACTATTAACTAACTCTTTACTATCAACTCTTGACTATTAACTAACTATTTACCATCAACTATTTTCTATTAACTAACTACTACTAACTAACTCTTTACTATCAACTATTTACTATCAACTCTTTACTATTAACTATTTACTATTAACTAACCCTTTACTATTAACTAACTATTTACTATTAATTATTTACTATTAACTAACTCTTTACCATCAGCTCTTTACCATCAACTCTTTACTAGCTGAGGAAATTGGTTGTCCAGT
>NW_020936839.1:0-541 GCF_003984885.1 Neopelma chrysocephalum
TTTCCCCCAAATCCTGTGCTGAGCTCCCACATTTTTGTGTCCATATTTATTTTTCCCACATCATGTGCTGAGCTCCCTCATTTTTTGGTGTCCATATTTAATATTAGTTTCCCCCAAATCCTGTACTGAGCTCCCACATTTTTGTGTCCATATTTAATGTTTATTTCCCCCAAATCCTGTGCTGAGCTCCCAGATTTCTGTGTCCATATGTAACATTTATTTCCCCAAAATCCTGTGCTGAGATCCCACATTTTTGTGTCCATATTTATTTCCCCCTAAATCCTGTGCTGAGCTCCCACATTTTTTGGTGTCCATATTTAACATTTATTTCCCCAAAATCCTGTGCTGAGCTCCCACATTTTTGTGTCCATATTTATTTCCTCCAAATCCTTTGCTGAGCTCCCACATTTTGGTGACCATATTTAATATTAATTTCCCCAAATCCTATGCTGAGCTCCCACATTTTTTGGTGTCCATATTTAATATTAGTTTCCCCCAAATCCTGTGCTGAGCTCCCACATTTTTGTGTCCATATTTATTT
>NW_020936840.1:0-392 GCF_003984885.1 Neopelma chrysocephalum
GATCACAGGAATCATGAGGGGCACACCAGGGCACATCGAGGCCACAGTCAAGGCCACAGGAATCATGAGGGGCACACCAGGGCACAGCAGGGCCAGCTCACAACACACCATCACTCGGCTGAAACAACTCCTGGTGTGCAGTTGCAGAAGTTCAACAGCAGCCCCTGGGAACTTGGGATGAACAGTGTCCTACAGTGTCCTACAAAAGGTCAGAGCCCGGTGACCTGTGTCCATGTGGCTGTGCCAGGGCCACACAACAGCCCTAAGGTGGAAACTTCCACCTGCACTTCACCTCCCAGGACACTCCAACCTCTGCTGTTTGCCCAAACAACTGACACGACTCATCTCTAACACGGCCCATCTGAGGATATCTGGCATCAGCCAACATCATA
>NW_020936841.1:0-316 GCF_003984885.1 Neopelma chrysocephalum
CAAGCCACGAGAATCATGAGGGGCACACCAGGGCACACTGAGGTCACGGGAATCATGAGGGGCACACCAGGGCACACCGAGGCCACGGGAACCAAGAGAGGCACACCAGGGCACACTGAGGCCATGGGAATCATGAGGGGCACACCAGGGCACACATCAAGGCCACAGGAAGCATGAGGGGCACACCAGGGCACACCGAGGTCACGGGAATTGTGAGGGGCACACCAGGGCACACCAAGGTCACTGGAATCATGAGGGGCACACCAGAGAACACATCAAGGCCACAGGAATCATGAGGGGCACACCAGGGCACACC
>NW_020936842.1:0-354 GCF_003984885.1 Neopelma chrysocephalum
GGGCACATCGAGGCCACAGGAATCATGAGGGGCACACCAGGGCACACCAGGGCCAGCTCACAACACACCCATCACTTGGCTGAAAACAACTCCTGGTGTGCAGTTGCAGAAGTTCAACAGCAGCCCCTGGGAACTTGGGATGAACAGTGTCCTACAGTGTCCTACAAAAGGTCAGAGCCCGGTGACCTGTGTCCATGTGGCTGTGCCAGGGCCACACAACAGCCCTAAGGTGGAAACTTCCACCTGCACTTCACCTCCCAGGACACTCCAACCTCTGCTGTTTGCCCAAACAACTGACACGACTCACCTCTAACACGGCCCATCTGAGGATATCTGGCATCAGCCAACATCATA
>NW_020936843.1:0-452 GCF_003984885.1 Neopelma chrysocephalum
GACAGGGACCATCAGGACCTCCTGGAACAGGGACCACCGGGACCCCTTGGGACAGGGACCACTGGGACCCCTCAGGGCAGGGACCCAACACCACCTGGGCCGTCCAGGTTCACCCCGAGAACCCACAGGGTCGTGTCCAATCCCGGTGGTTCCTGACAGCGCCAGTTATCCCATGGGAACTGACCCAAGGGCACCTGTATCCACCCCAGCCCGGGATGTCTCCTCTTATTCCTGGCCTGGTGTCTGCAGAGAGGATGGATGGAAGCCACCCAGGTCGTTCACCTGCACCATCCCCACCTCATCCTGCTGCCCTCGCCCCTTTCTGCTGGGATTGTGAGCGGCACACACCGGAATCGAGGGGCACACCAGGGCACACCGAGGCCATGGGAATCATGAGGGGCACAACAGGGAACACATCAAGGCCACAGGAATCATGAGGGGCACACCAGGGC
>NW_020936844.1:0-543 GCF_003984885.1 Neopelma chrysocephalum
GACAGGGACCATCAGGACCTCCTGGAACAGGGACCACCGGGACCCCTCGGGACAGGGACCACTGGGACCCCTCAGGGCAGGGACCCAACACCACCTGGGCCGTCCAGGTTCACCCCGAGAACCCACAGGGTCGTGTCCAATCCCGGCAGTTCCTGACAGCGCCGGTTATCCCATGGGAACTGACCCAAGAGCACCTGTATCCACCCCAGCCCGGGATGTCTCCTCTTATTCCTGGCCTGGTGTCTGCAGAGGGGATGGAAGCCACAAAGCCCGTTCACCTGCACCATCCCCACCACTGCCCTCGCCCTTTCCTGACGGGATTGTGAGTGGCACACACCGGAATCACGAAGGGCACACCAGGGCACACCGAGGCCATGGGAATCATGAGGGGCACGCCAGGGCACATCGAGGTCACTGGAATCATGAGGGGCACACCAGGGAACACTGAGGTCACAGGAATCATGAGGGGCACACCAGGGCACACACCGAGGCCATGGGAATCATGAGGGGCACACCAGGGCACACCAAGATCACAGGAATCAT
>NW_020936845.1:0-332 GCF_003984885.1 Neopelma chrysocephalum
CCCTGCCCCACAGCCCAGGGAAGCACTGAGCTCCCCCTGCCCTGCCCCACAGCACCCTGGGGCAGATGCCCCTGCTCCAGCTCACGGCTCACACTGACCCCACTGTGCCCGAAAGGGCTCTATCCCTTCCACTCGCCAAGGCAGAGCCCCCTCAGGCTGTCCCCCAAGCTCTGGAGGGACACCAGGCTGGGGCAGTGCTGCCATGTCACCTCTCTCCATGCTGTCCCTGGGGGAAGCACTCACACGCAGCCTTTGGGGAAAGGGGAGGTGTAACTGCACCCACCGACTCTCATGGACCAGGTAAAACCACCCACATTAAATGCTCCCCCAAA
>NW_020936846.1:0-371 GCF_003984885.1 Neopelma chrysocephalum
CCCTGCCCTGCCCCACAGCTCAGGGAAGCACTGAGCTCCCCCTGCCCCACAGCTCAGGGAAGCACTGAGCTCCCCCTGCCCTGCTCCACAGCACCCTGGGGCAGATGCCCCTGCTCCAGCTCACAGCTCACGCTGACCCCACTGTGCCCGAAAGGGCTCTATCCCTTCCACTCGCCAAGGCAGAGCCCCCTCGGGCTGTCCCCCAAGCTCTGGAGGGACACCAGGCTGGGGCAGTGCTGCCATGTCACCTCTCTCCATGCTGTCCCTGGGGGAAGCACTCACACACAGCCTTTGGGGAAAGGGGAGGTGTAACTGCACCCACCAACTCTCATGGACCAGGTAAAACCACCCACATTAAATGCTCCCCCAAA
>NW_020936847.1:0-926 GCF_003984885.1 Neopelma chrysocephalum
AGTGGAGCAGGGACAATGTAGGGAGCAGGCAGAGGCACGCTCTCACAGTGCTGTGCATGCTGGGCAGGATGACAGGGCAGTGCTGTGTGGTGGGGTCAGGGCTCCCACAACAGCCCAGCCAGGAGCTGGCTCTGCAGAGGGAGGTCAGGTGCATTCCCAGCAGCAGCCCACGTGGGAGCAGGACTCCATGCCCTCTGCTGTGGACACCCCGGTGGGAGCAGCACCCACAGCTGCACCATCCCCTCCCCACAGGTGCTGAAGTCACTCAACAAAACGTACCAGAAGCTGCAGCGGAGGCCGGTCACCGTGGACCTCGACCCCAAGGCCGTGACCTGCAATGAGCTGTTTGGGGTCATCCATCCGGCCACACGGGAGTGGAAGGATGGTGAGACACCAATGCTGTAAGCTCTGTTTATGAGATGTGAGATGGAAAAGGAAGACCTTTGCTTGGGGCTCTTTCCTGGGGTGGGAGGGAGAAGGAATGTCTTTCATGGGAGCACCAGCCCTGTGTGTCTCCCAGCAAACAGCCGTGCATGGAGAGGACCAACCCATGTCTCTCTGTGGGGCAGGTCTGTTCTCCACAGCGATGCGTGACCTGGCCAACATCACACATGACGGGCCCAAGTGGATCATCCTCGATGGAGACATTGATCCCATGTGGATCGAGTCCCTGAACACAGTCATGGATGACAATAAGGTTGGTGCCATCACACTCCAAGGGCTTTGCTTGCTCGTTAACTCAGGAGGGTCAGCTCTGGGCACCCCTCACAACGAGCCACTTCCCCCAGGTTCTCACCTTGGCCAGCAACGAGCGTATCCCCCTCACCCCCACCATGAGGCTCATCTTCGAGATCAGCCACCTGCGCACGGCCACGCCCGCCACCGTGTCCCGGGCAGGAATCCTCTACATCAACCCCACAGACCTC
>NW_020936848.1:0-1153 GCF_003984885.1 Neopelma chrysocephalum
AGTGGAGCAGGGACAATGTAGGGAGCAGGCAGAGGCACGCTCTCACAATGCTGTGCATGCTGGGCAGGATGACAGGGCAGTGCTGTGTGGTGGGGTCAGGGCTCCCACAACAGCCCAGCCAGGAGCTGGCTCTGCAGAGGGAGGTCAGGTGCATTCCCAGCAGCAGCCCACGTGGGAGCAGGACTCCGTGCCCTCTGCTGCAGGCAGATGCTGCCGAAGGCTGTGGACACCCCGGTGGGAGCAGCACCCACAGCTGCACCATCCCCTCCCCACAGGTGCTGAAGTCACTCAACAAAACGTACCAGAAGCTGCAGCGGAGGCCGGTCACCGTGGACCTCGACCCCAAGGCCGTGACCTGCAATGAGCTGTTCGGGGTCATCCATCCGGCCACGCGGGAGTGGAAGGATGGTGAGACACCAATGCTGTGAGCTCTGTTTATGAGATGTGAGATGGAAAAGGAAGACCTTTGCTTGGGGCTCTTTCCTGGGGTGGGAGGGAGAAGGAATGTCTTTCATGGGAGCACCAGCCCTGTGTGTCTCCCAGCAAACAGCCGTGCATGGAGAGGACCAACCCATGTCTCTCTGTGGGGCAGGTCTGTTCTCCACAGCGATGCGTGACCTGGCCAACATCACACATGACGGGCCCAAGTGGATCATCCTCGATGGAGACATTGATCCCATGTGGATCGAGTCCCTGAACACAGTCATGGATGACAATAAGGTTGGTGCCATCACACTCCAGGGGCTTTGCTTGCTCGTTAACTCAGGAGGGTCAGCTCTGGGCACCCCTCACAATGAGCCACTTCCCCCAGGTTCTCACCTTGGCCAGCAACGAGCGTATCCCCCTCACCCCCACCATGAGGCTCATCTTCGAGATCAGCCACCTGCGCACAGCCACGCCCGCCACCGTGTCCCGGGCAGGGATCCTCTACATCAACCCCACAGACCTCGGCTGGCACCCGTGAGCCAGGAAGGGAGGAGGACGGGGTGGGAAGGGATCAGATGGACAGGGTGGGACAAGATGGGATCTGATGGGATGGGATGGAATAGGACAAGATGGGATGGAATGAGACAAGATGGGATCTGTGGACACAGATGGGATGGGATGGGATGGGATGGGATGGGCACTGGCCCCCACATGCTCACTGCAGCCC
>NW_020936849.1:0-405 GCF_003984885.1 Neopelma chrysocephalum
TTGCCTCGCTGACGGAGAGGAGCTGGGACCGGCTGGTTCCCAGTACAACCCGAGAAGCTCATCCAGGCTCCAGCATCCTTCAAGACATGGTGATGATCCGGTGGTAGGGCTCACTCCGGAGGCACTGGAGCCTCGGTGCTCCGGCTTTCCACCCTGCAAGCGGCCACATGCTTTAATTAGGCGAGGAGCTGGCGAGGCTACGGGGTTGGGAGAAGGGGGGTTTCATTCCCTTAAATCCCAGCTGGGAGCTGTGGAGACAGGCTGAAGCTTGCCCGGAGTCCCATAGCGTAGCTCCTGCCTATGTGGGATTTTTTTTTTCCCTGCAGCTGGGATGGGTTAAGTGAGGTTTTAGGAGCGTTTTCTTTTCTCTTGGGTGCTTAAAACAACAATAAATAACATCCCAGC
>NW_020936850.1:0-347 GCF_003984885.1 Neopelma chrysocephalum
CCTGAATGCCTGAAATCCAGGATGAGGAAAATCTCATAGAGTTTCTTCCACTGTCAATCCAAAAATCTCTGATTTTAGAGGATCAATCAGGCCCCAGGTGTGTTATCACTCAGGATTATTGGTAATAGAGCTGCAAACAAAACAGTTGGGAATTTTTTGCAGCGTTTTCCACATAGGATTGAGATCCATCTGCTCCCTACAAATCCCTTAAAGGATGTTGTTGTTTTCCATGTAGGATTGAGATCCATCTGCTCCCTACAAGTCCCTTAAAGGAGGTTGTAGCCAACTGAGTCGGTCTCGTCTCTGAGGTAACAAGTGAGAAGAGGAAACTGCCTCAAGTTGCACCA
>NW_020936851.1:0-392 GCF_003984885.1 Neopelma chrysocephalum
AGTGTTTCTTTCCTTATTTTTTTAATTTTATTTTTCCTTTTTTTTTTTGGAGTGGGAATGTGTATTATCCACAGAGGATCACTGTAAACAACACCCCAGGATAAGGATTGGGAATCACCTCTCCGTAGGGATACAGCTCCAGGATGATCCAGGTGGGCGATGCCAATGAGCTTCACAATGTGGGGGTGGTCCAGCTTCTTCAGCAGCACTGGGAGAGGGGGAGAAACCTTGGGATGAGCTTCCAGGGCTCCCAGTCCCTATCCAAGGGGTGAGGGATGGAGATGGAGCAGGAGGAATTTCCTAGGATGGCCCCCTCCTGGTTTTTTGGGATCTGCATCCTGGTGGTGCCTGTTTGTCCCCGCCCAGGGATTCCACAGCTTCCCAGTGTCCCT
>NW_020936852.1:0-581 GCF_003984885.1 Neopelma chrysocephalum
AGTGTTTCTTTCCTTATTTTTTTAATTTTATTTTTCCTTTTTTTTTTGGAGTGGGAATGTGTATTATCCACAGAGGATCACTGTAAACAACACCCCAGGATAAGGATTGGGAATCACCTCTCCGTAGGGATACAGCTCCAGGATGATCCAGGTGGGCGATGCCAATGAGCTTCATGATGTGGGGGTGGTCCAGCTTCTTCAGCAGCACTGGGAGAGGGGGAGAAACCTTGGGATGAGCTTCCGGGGCTCCCAGTCCCTATCCAAGGGGTGAGGGATGGAGACAGAGCAGGAGGAATTTCCTAGGATGGCCCTCTCCTGGTTTTTTGGGATCTGCATCCTGGTGGTGCCTGTTTGTTCCCGCCCAGGGATTCCACAGCTTCCCAGTGTCCCTGGGTGATCCCTATCCATGGGTGATCCCCAATCCCCATCCCAGGGTGATCCCCAATCCCCATCCCAGGGTGATCCCCAATCCTTATCCCTGGGGTCTGGGGACAGAGCAGGAGGAATTTCCTAGGATGGCCCTCTCCTGTTTTGTTGGGATCTGCATCCTGGTGATGCCTGTTTGTCCCCGCCCAGGGATT
>NW_020936853.1:0-595 GCF_003984885.1 Neopelma chrysocephalum
GTTTCATTTTTCCCCAGTTTCAGCCTTTCTCACAGACCTGGCTCAAACACAAAGTGTAGCATCGAGTTCCACTGTAGGAGAGAGATAATTATTAATATTATTATCAATATTATAATCATAGAATCATGGAATATTTGGGGTTGGAAGGGACCTTAAAGATCATTTTGTTCCACCCCCTGCCACGTCTTTAATCCTGACAGTGGCTGTTACTACTGATTTTAAGGGAGAGTTGAAATTTGACTTTTTCAGTGGCTCTGCTTTAATCCAGCCTGAGTTAGACCTGAAATTCGGGGAGGAGGTTTTGGTGGGGGTGACTCATTTCCTCCACTCCAAGGGCCACCACATGCCCAGTGTTAGCAAAGCCTGAGGTTAAACCTGCCCTCAGGTGAGAGCATCACCTTGAGCTCTGCTCCATGATCATCCAGACTATTGATTTTTTTCTTTCATTTTTCTCTTCTATTTAATTTTTATTTAATTTTTCTCCTCTGTTTCATTTTCCCCTTCTATTTAATTTTGATTTAATTTCTCCTCTCTGTTTCATTTTTCCCCAGTTTCAGCCTTTCTCACAGACCTGGCTCAAACACAAAGTGTAGCA
>NW_020936854.1:0-779 GCF_003984885.1 Neopelma chrysocephalum
GCAGGCATCCAGCTGTGGAGCTGGGATGATATTCCAGCTGGTATGGACGCCCTGAGCTGTGTTAGGGATTAAATCCCTCTCAAATCGGGGTGAGGTGGTGGGTGGAGGTGGTGATGGTGTGAGGGGGCAACACCTGGCTAAACCAGTAGGAAAAACCCATCCCCAGGCAAGTCAGGATATAGGGAACGAGGTGATTGATTCCTGCCAGGAACACCCGAGTGTCAGATCTTGGGGCTGCATTTTTTCAGCCAGGAGACGGGAATGGATCAGCGAGGGAGGGAATTTGATTACGAGGAGATAAACTCGGGCTTCGGAAGCGGAATTAGCAGGGGATGTTTTAATCAAAGGGGAAGATGAATTGGCAGCGGGATAAAGTCCAAGCAGTGGCCACAAAACCCACAATTTATGGCTTGTGTTGCCACAAAGTCAATTTGGGTTTAATTTCCTTGCAATCCTCGAGCTCTGCTTTAAGGAATCTCTCCCTGATGGAAGGTGGGCGATGAGAGACACTTGTTTTTTTTGGTGTTTAGAAGCAAAAGGTGTTTTGTTGCCTCAGATATTCAAGTTCTCAGGCCTTTTTCTGCTGCCTCAGGGCTGACCTTTGATGGTGCCAGAGGTGAACTTCTCCTCGGGCTCCTGTAGCATTTCCTGGGAACAGGGAGTTGCTCCTTCGGGTGATTTGAGATCTGGGGGGCACAAAGCAGAGCTCACAGGGGTGGAGGGATGGAGGGGCCTTCCCTTCCCTTCCCTTCCCTTCCCTTCCCTTCCCTTCCCTTCCC
>NW_020936855.1:0-907 GCF_003984885.1 Neopelma chrysocephalum
ATTTGAGGATGGGCAGGCATCCAGCTGTGGAGCTGGGATGATATTCCTGAGCCGTGTTAGGGATTAAATCCCCCTCAAATCAGGGTGAGGTGGTGGGTGGAGGCGGTGATGGTGTGAGGGGGCAACACCCGGCTAAACCAGTAGGAAAAACCCATCCCCAGGCGAGTCAGGATATAGGGAACGAGGTGATTGATTCCTGCCAGGAACACCCGAGTGTCAGATCTTGGGGCTGCATTTTTTCAGCCAGGAGACGGGAATGGATCAGCGAGGGAGGGAATTTGATTACGAGGAGATAAACTCGGGCTTCGGAAGCGGAATTAGCAGGGGATGTTTTAATCAAAGGGGAAGATGAATTGGCAGCGGGATAAAGCCCAAGCAGTGGCCACAAAACCCACAATTTATGGCTTGTGTTGCCACAAAGTCAATTTGGGTTTAATTTCCTTGCAATCCTCGAGCTCTGCTTTAAGGAATCTCTCCCTGATGGAAGGTGGGCGATGAGAGACACCTATTTTTTTTGGTGTTTAGAAGCAAAAGGTGTTTTGTTGCCTCAGATATTCAAGTTCTCAGACCTTTTTCTGCTGCCTCAGGGCTGACCTTTGATGGTGCCAGAGGTGAACTCCTCCTCGGGCTCCTGCAGCATTTCCTGGGAACAGGGAGTTGCTCCTTCAGGTGATTTGAGATCTGGGGGGCACAAAGCAGAGCTTACAGGGATGGAGGGGCCTTCCCTTCCCTTCCCAAACCTTCCCTTCCCAAACCTTCCCAATTCCCATCTCCCTGCAGAGGAAGTGGATCAGGATCTTGCCTTTAGGAGCTGTTCCATGAGTGGCTGCAGATTCAAAACAATAATAACAATAAAAAAACCCCACCCCACTTCCTTTTTTTTCCCATGGAACAAACCCAGCGAGTT
>NW_020936856.1:0-555 GCF_003984885.1 Neopelma chrysocephalum
CGGGCGGTGAGCGCGGGCAGCCCTCACACCATCACCCTGCAGCCCTCGTCCCTGCGCAACCTGCGCCTGCCCAAGCGCCTCCGCCTCATCTACTTCTTCGCCCGCACCCGCCTGGCCCAGCGCCTCATCATGGTATGGCCCCGCCAACCCCGGCATCCCACAGCCCCACGGATCCCACAGCCCCACAGGAGGAGATCCCACAGCCCCACGGGGGGGATCCCACAGCCCCACAGGAGGAGATCCCACAGCCCCACGGATCCCACAGCCCCTGGGATCCCACAGCCCCTGGGATCCCACAGCCCCACAGGAGGAGATCCCACAGCCCCACAGATCCCACAGCCCCACGGATCCCACAGCCCCACAGCTCTTCGGGCCTCCACAGGGGGTGATCCCACATCCCCACAGGGGGATCCCACATCCCCACAGGGGGATCCCACATTCCCACAGCTCCTCGGGCCTCTGCAGGGGGTGATCCCACATCCCCACAGGGGGATCCCACAGCCCCATGGGGGGATCCCACAGCCCCATGGGGGGATCCCACAGCCCCACAGGGGG
>NW_020936857.1:0-643 GCF_003984885.1 Neopelma chrysocephalum
CGGGCGGTGAGCGCGGGCAGCCCTCACACCATCACCCTGCAGCCCTCATCCCTGCGCAACCTGCGCCTGCCCAAGCGCCTCCGCCTCATCTACTTCTTCGCCCGCACCCGCCTGGCCCAGCGCCTCATCATGGTACGGCCCCGCCAACCCCGGCATCCCACAGCCCCACGGATCCCACAGCCCCACAGGAGGAGATCCCACAGCCCCACAGGGGGGATCCCACAGCCCCTGGGATCCCACAGCCCCATGGATCCCACAGCCCCACAGGGGGGATCTCACAGCCCCACAGGGGGATCCCACAGCCCCACGGGGGGGATCCCACAGCCCCACAGCTCCTCGGGCCTCCACAGGGGGTGATCCCACATTCCCTCAGCTCCTCGGGCCTCCACAGGGGGGATCCCACAGCCCCACAGGGGGGATCTCACAGCCCCACAGATCCCACAGCCCCATGGATCCCACAGCCCCACAGATCCCACAGCCCCACAGCTCCTCGGGCCTCCACAGGGGGGATCCCACAGCCTCACAGGGGGGATCCCACATCCCCACGAGGGGATCTCACAGCCCCACAGGGAGATCCCACATTCCCACAGGGGGGGATCCCACATTCCCACAGGGGGAATCCCACAGCCCCACAGGGGGGGAT
>NW_020936858.1:0-336 GCF_003984885.1 Neopelma chrysocephalum
CTTTAATTAATTTTATATATTTATTTTAATACTTTAATAAATAAAATAATGAGCAATGAAAACCAAGATACTTCGCCTGGCACATATAAAAAATGACAATGTCTTCCCACTGCAGTGAGAGACTCTGCAGAGCCTGAAAACTGTGCTCTTTTAATCTAATTAATACTTGAATTAATTTTATATATTTATTTCAATACATTAGTTAATAAAATAATGAGCAGTGAAAACCAAGATACTTCGCCTGGCAGCAAAAAAATGACAATGTCTTCCCACTCAGGGGTTGAAGGAATTGCAGTGAGAGCCTCTGCAGAGCCTGAAAACTGAACTCTTTTAATC
>NW_020936859.1:0-304 GCF_003984885.1 Neopelma chrysocephalum
TCAGGGGTTGAAGGACAGGCCTTGCAGTGAGAGCCTCTGCAGAGCCTGAAAACTGAGCTCTTTTAATCTAATATTAATTAATACTTTAATGATTATTTACATTTATTTTAATATATTTATTTTAATATCTTAATATATTTTTATATATTTATTTTATATATATTTATTTTAATAACTTAATAAATGAAATGAATGAGCAATGAAAACCAAGATACTTCACCTGGCATAAAAAAAAATGACAATGTCTTCCCACTCAAGGATTTAAGGAATTGCAGTGAGAGCCTCTGCAGAGCCTGAAAACTGA
>NW_020936860.1:0-827 GCF_003984885.1 Neopelma chrysocephalum
TCAGGGGTTGAAGGACAGGCCTTGCAGTGAGAGCCTCTGCAGAGCCTCGAAAATTAAGCTCTTTTAATCTAATATTAATTAATATTTTAACTAATTCTATATATTTACTTCAATGCATTAAAATATTTATTTATTTCAGTACATTAATTAATAAAAACCTAAGATACTTCACCTGGCACACATAAAAAACGACAATGTCTTCCCTCTCAGGGGCTGAAGGAATTGCAGTGAGACCCTCTGCGGAGCCTGAAAACCAAGCTCATTTAATCCAATATTAATTAATACGACAATTAATTTTATATATTTATTTTTATACCTTAATAAACGAAATGAATGAGCAATGAAAACCAAGATACTTCACCTGGCATAAAAAAAAATGACAATGTCTTCCCACTTAAGGATTGAAGGACAAGCCCTGCAGTGAGAGCCTCTGCAGAGCCTTGAAAATTAAGCTCATTTAATCTAATATTAATTAATACTTTAATTAATTTCATATATTTATTTCAATACATTGAAATATATATTTACTTCAGTACATTAATTAATAAAATAATGAGCAATGAAAACCAAGATGCTTCACCTGGTACCATAAAAATGACAATGTCTTCCCACTCAGAGATTTAAGGAATTGCAATGAGAGCCTCTGCAGAGCCTTGAAGATTAAGCTCATTTAATCTAATATTAGTTAATACTTTAATTAATTATATATTTTTTCAATACATTAATTAATAAAATAATGAGCAATGAAAACTAAGATACTTCATCTGGCACACATAAAAAATGACAATGTCTTCCCACTCAGGGATTTAAGGAATTGCAGTGAGAGC
>NW_020936861.1:0-2200 GCF_003984885.1 Neopelma chrysocephalum
TGTCTTGGTTACTCCATGTGTGTTTGGAGAACATCATCTTGCCTGTAGCCAGTTTAATCACTGTGATTGAGGACAAAATTCAGATCATAAACTGGTAGGTGTCTATTTTAGGCTCATTTAGGATCCACCTGAGTAGTTCTCCAATGATTACAATGGGAATTTTCACACTTAGCTCACAGGAAGACACCAGAACTGAAGACAGCTTGTCTCAGGCTCTGAACCAGCACCTAAATTCCAGTCTGGCCATTCCCAATCCATCTCACCTCCCTCTCTAACAGCCCTGCTTCCCACTTGACATCCATATCTACCCAATAAATCCTAAAACAGATCAGCCAAATCGTCCTCTGGATGTGCCTGTCTCTTTTTATTGGCTGTAAAGAAACCCAGAAAACTAGTCCAGGCTTAACATTTTTTTACTTTTAGCGGGTCAACTTTTACTGAAATGAAATTCCACCTTAAACGCACAGGGATGTTCTGAGCATTAGTTCATATTTTATCAATAACAATCTGCAGCTTAACTCTGGGGAAAATTTACATGCAAGAGGATGGTGATTTATAGATATCAGGGTGAAGGGTTATAAAATACATGTGTGGGTGTGCACACTTGAAAATCTATGTGTATGCACATATTCATCTCTACCTGTATATTTATAGAGGCAAAGAAGGATGAATATTTTCCCTCTGGCACATTCAGGGAATATTTTGGAGCCGGGGGGGCGGTTATGACCGTCTGGGCTGGTGTTAAATGCAAGATCAGCTGTAGATACGGGGCAACACGAGCCAAAATATTGCTCTTTTCACCATTCCTGTCTCCTGTGGAGCAGTTTTGGCTCCCTGGCCGGAGCCGCGGCGATGACGCCGGTGCAGACAGCGAGGAGGGCAGGGACGTGATAAATGAGGGATGGGGAGGTGGGGACTTCTGGCTCCTCACGCTCATAGTGAGTCACCAGCCTGCTCCCAGCATCCAAGGAGGAAGCTTTCCATAAAAACACGAGCCCTGGGATCAGCCCAGACCTTCAGGCTGCTGCTGTTTGCTTAGGTGCTTCTCGTGCCCCGTCATTTGGCCACAACAACCCCCGGCAGCTCCAGGCTGGGCCAGAGGGGCTGGAGAGCAGCCAGGCAGGAAGGGAGCTGGGAGTGTGGATGGACAGGAAGCTGAACAGGTGCCAGAGTGTGCCCAGGGGGACAAGAGGGCCAATGGATCCTGGCCTGGCTCAGGAACAGTGTGGCCAACAGGTCCAAGGAAGTGATTCTGCCCCTGGACTCAGCGCTGGTGAGGCCACCCCTGGAGTGCTGTGTCCAGCTCTGGGCCCTCAGCTCAGGAAGGACATGGAGGGGCTGGAGCAGGTCCAGGGAAGAGCAACAAGGCTGGGGAAGGGACTGGAGCACAATTCCCATGAGGAGAGGCTGAGGGAGCTGGGGCTGTTCAGCCTGGAGAAGAGGAGGCTCAGGGGAGACCTCCTCACTCTCTGCAACTCCCTGACAGAAGGGGGGAGCCAGGGGGGGGGTTGGTCTCTTTTCCCAGGCAACTCTCAGCAAGACAAGAGGGCTCAGGGTCTTCAGCTGTGCCAGGGGAGGTTTAGGTTGGATATTAGAAAGAATTTCTTTCCAGAGAGGGTGCTCAGCCATTGGAATGGGCTGCCCAGGGAGGGGGTGGATTCTCCGTCCCTGGAGGTTTTTAAGAAGAGACTGGATGTGGCATCAGTGCCATGGGCTGGGAACCACGGCGGGGTTGGATCAAGGGTTGGACTTGATGATCTTGGAGGTCCCTTCCAACCCAGCTGATTCTGTGATTCTATGAAATATTTTCTGTTTGTATCCTGGTTATAAACTGGAAGGGCCTGGGAGAGGAAATTCTGGGTTTGTTCATAGCACAGGCAATCCAAAAAGAGATCAGGGGCATGTGAAGTTATCAGGAGGATTTGGGGAGAGATAGAGAAGAAGGAAAAGGAGAAGAGGAAAGAGAATCCTGGGCTGCTCCATGAAAACAGCTGGGAAAAAAAAACCCTCCCTCCAGCAGCAAGAGCCTCAAAGCTTTGTGTGTTCAGACTATATAGGTGGCAAAATGGGAATTGAATCCCATGCCAAGAGCAGGGAACTTCCAGCCAGAACAGATGTGGGTTTATGGAGGCAAAGTGAGCCTTTAAAATGGACCCAGGGAATTCCAAATTCAATAGGATGTCCATATAAACCCAGAGAC
>NW_020936862.1:0-385 GCF_003984885.1 Neopelma chrysocephalum
TGTCTTGGTTACTCCATGTGTGTTTGGAGAACATCATCTTGCCTGTAATAAGTTGAATTGCTGTGATGTGAGGACAAAATTCAGGTCATAAACTGGTAGGTGTCTATTTTAGGCTCCCCTGTGTTACTGCTCAGGATCTGACCCTGCAGCAGAACTGGGCTTTACTGGAAAGGCAGCAAGAGGTGAGGTGAGGTCCCACTGGGATTTAGTGATCCCAGCTAAGCCCCACATCTTCTTCCCTCACAGTCCTTGGAATTCTGAGGCTGTTTTAGCACTTAGGATTTCATATTGAAATATTTTAAATATTTTAGTGTACCCTGGCCCTCCAGCTCTGCTCCAGATAGATGCAGGTCCTGTTTGGGAGCCCTGTCTTGGTTACTCCATG
>NW_020936863.1:0-2251 GCF_003984885.1 Neopelma chrysocephalum
AGATAGATGCAGGTCCTGTTTGGGAGCCCTGTCTTGGTTACTCCATGGTCTCCACCCCGGCTGTGTGTTTGGAGAACATCATCTTGCCTGTAGCCAGTTTAATCACTGTGATTGAGGACAAAATTCAGATCATAAACTGGTAGGTGTCTATTTTAGGCTCATTTAGGATCCACCTGAGTAGTTCTCCAATGATTACAATGGGAATTTTCACACTTAGCTCACAGGAAGACACCAGAACTGAAGACAGCTTGTCTCAGGCTCTGAACCAGCACCTAAATTCCAGTCTGGCCATTCCCAATCCATCTCACCTCCCTCTCTAACAGCCCTGCTTCCCACATGACATCCATATCTACCTAATAAATCCTAAAACAGATCAGCCAAATCGTCCTCTGGATGTGCCTGTCTCTTTTTATTGGCTGTAAAGAAACCCAGAAAACTAGTCCAGGCCTAACATTTTTTTACTTTTAGCGGGTCAACTTTTACTGAAATGAAATTCCACCTTAAACGCACGGGGATGTTCTGAGCATTAGTTCATATTTTATCAATAACAATCTGCAGCTTAACTCTGGGGAAAATTTACATGCAAGAGGATGGTGATTTATAGATACCAGGGTGAAGGGTTATAAAATACATGTGTGGGTGTGCACACTTGAAAATCTATGTGTATGCACATATTCATCTCTACCTGTATATTTATAGAGGCAAAGAAGGATGAATATTTTCCCTCTGGCACATTCAGGGAATATTTTGGAGCCAGGGGGGTCGGTTATGACCGTCTGGGCTGGTGTTAAATGCAAGATCAGCTGTAGATACGGGGCAACACGAGCCAAAATATTGCTCTTTTCACCATTCCTGTCTCCTGTGGAGCAGTTTTGACTCCCTGGCCGGAGCCGCGGCGATGACGCCGGTGCAGACAGCGAGGAGGGCAGGGACATGATAAATGAGGGATGGGGAGGTGGGGACTTCTGGCTCCTCACGCTCATAGTGAGTCACCAGCCTGCTCCCAGCATCCAAGGAGGAAGCTTTCCATAAAAACACGAGCCCTGGGATCAGCCCAGACCTTCAGGCTGCTGCTGTTTGCTTAGGTGCTTCTCGTGCCCCGTCATTTGGCCACAACAACCCCCGGCAGCTCCAGGCTGGGCCAGAAGGGCTGGAGAGCAGCCAGGCAGGAAGGGAGCTGGGAGTGGGGATGGACAGGGAGCTGAACAGGAGCCAGAGTGTGCCCAGGGGGACAAGAGGGCCAATGGATCCTGGCCTGGCTCAGGAACAGTGTGGCCAACAGGGCCAAGGAAGTGATTCTGCCCCTGGACTCAGCGCTGGTGAGGCCACCCCTGGAGTGCTGTGTCCAGCTCTGGGCCCTCAGCTCAGGAAGGACATGGAGGTCCTGGAGCAGGTCCAGAGGAGAGCAACAAGGCTGGGGAAGGGACTGGAGCACAATTCCCATGAGGAGAGGCTGAGGGAGCTGGGGGGGCTCAGCCTGGAGAAGAGGAGGCTCAGGGGAGACCTCCTCACTCTCTGCAACTCCCTGACAGGAGGGGGGAGCTGGAGGGGGTTGGTCTCTTTTCCCAGGCAACTCTCAGCAAGACAAGAGGGCTCAGGGTCTTCAGCTGTGCCAGGGGAGGTTTAGGTTGGACATTGGGAAAAAATTCTTTCCAGAGAGGGGGCTCAGCCATTGGAATGGGCTGCCCAGGGAGGGGGTGGATTCTCCATCCCTGGAGGTTTTTAAGAAGAGACTGGATGTGGCATCAGTGCCATGGGCTGGGAACCACAGCGGGGTTGGATCGAGGGTTGGACTTGATGATCTCGGAGGTCCCTTCCAACCCAGCTGATTCTGTGATTCTGTGATTCTATGAAATATTTTCTGTTTGTATCCTGGTTATAAACTGGAAGGGCCTGGGAGAGGAAATTCTGGGTTTGTTCACAGCACAGCCAATCCAAAAAGGGATTAGGGGCATGTCAAGTTATTGAGAGGATTTGGGGAGAGATGGAGAAGAAGGAAAAGGAGAAGAGGAAAGAGAATCCTGAGCTGCTCCATGAAAACAGCTGGGAAAAAAACCCCTCCCTCCAGCAGCAAGAGCCTCAAAGCTTTGTGTGTTCAGACTATATAGGTGGCAAAATGGGAATTGAATCCCATGCCAAGAGCAGGGAACTTCCAGCCAGAACAGATGTGGGTTTATGGAGGCAAAGTGAGCCTTTAAAATGGGCCCAGGGAATTCCAAATTCAATAGGATGTCCATATAAACCCAGAGAC
>NW_020936864.1:0-343 GCF_003984885.1 Neopelma chrysocephalum
TTTTTTGGGGGGTAGTTTCATCCTCTTCTCTCATGTCCCCTTTCACTATCCCAGGTTTCTGAGAGCTCCATCCTGCATCAATTAAATCTCTTTGTGAGCCCAATCCCATGCAAATATTCCTTGGGCCTGACCAGGGCACCTCTCTGGGGCAACACTATTTTTTGGGGGGGTATTTTCATTCTCTTCTCTCATTCCCCTGCAAAAATACATAATTATCTGTGCTGGGAGTAGGGAATGGGAGCAGCCACTGGTGAGGGGAGACAGAGTCAGTTCTTTCTGTGGTAAAATGCCAATTGACAGAGCATTTAAAGCTCCCCTCTGCACTCAAAGGCCTTGCCAAAGC
>NW_020936865.1:0-437 GCF_003984885.1 Neopelma chrysocephalum
TGGTGAGGGGAGACAGAATCAGTTCTTCCTGTGGTAAAATCCCAATTGACAGAGCATTTAAAGCTCCCCTGTGCACTCAAAGGCCTTGCCAAAGCCAAGCTGTGCTGCTCAGGGCCAGTCAGGTGTCTCTGTAGCCAAGGAATGGTTTATTCATCAAAAAACCAGACAGAATCAGTTCTTTCTGTGGTAAAATCCCAACTTCCAGCAGGTTGGGACCACCTTGAAGATCCAGTTCCAACTCCCTGCCATGGGCAGGGACACCTTCCACTATCCCAGGTTGCTCAGAGCTCCATCCTGCATCAATTAAATCTATTTAGGAGCCCAATCCAGTGCAAATATTCCTGTGGCATCCCCTGGCCCTGATCAGGGCACCAATCTGGGTCAACACTATTTTTTGGGGGGTAGTTTCATCCTCTTCTCTCATGTCCCCTTTCACT
>NW_020936866.1:0-437 GCF_003984885.1 Neopelma chrysocephalum
TGGTGAGGGGAGACAGAATCAGTTCTTCCTGTGGTAAAATCCCAATTGACAGAGCATTTAAAGCTCCCCTGTGCACTCAAAGGCCTTGCCAAAGCCAAGCTGTGCTGCTCAGGGCCAGTCAGGTGTCTCTGTAGCCAAGGAATGGTTTATTCATCAAAAAACCAGACAGAATCAGTTCTTTCTGTGGTAAAATCCCAACTTCCAGCAGGTTGGGACCACCTTGAAGATCCAGTTCCAACTCCCTGCCATGGGCAGGGACACCTTCCACTATCCCAGGTTGCTCAGAGCTCCATCCTGCATCAATTAAATCTATTTAGGAGCCCAATCCAGTGCAAATATTCCTGTGGCATCCCCTGGCCCTGATCAGGGCACCAATCTGGGTCAACACTATTTTTTGGGGGGTAGTTTCATCCTCTTCTCTCATGTCCCCTTTCACT
>NW_020936867.1:0-367 GCF_003984885.1 Neopelma chrysocephalum
ATCAAAGTGACACTGAGGGTGCAGATGTGCTGCTCGACATTCCTCTAAATCCCTTCCCTGGGTGGACACATCCCTGCCCACCACAGCACCTCCTCCAGCCAGGATTCTCCTGCCCTCCAGCAGCCTGGCTCTGCCCGTGCCCCAAAGATGCCACTGAGAACCCACAGCCTTGCCCATCTGCTCCCTTGGCTCTGTGCCCGCCCAGCCCACCAGGCTCTGCAGAGGGGCAAGTGCCAGTCAAAGCAGGATTAAATGGGCAGAGGTTGCACCTGATGATCTTTGAGGTCTTTTCCCAGCCTCATGATTCCATGATTCCACGTATCAAAGTGACACTGAGGGTGCAGATGTGCTGCTCGACATTCCTCTA
>NW_020936868.1:0-377 GCF_003984885.1 Neopelma chrysocephalum
GAGGATGATGGAAGGAGAGAACGTGAGTCAGTGAGGTACGAAAGGACAAGAGACACCAGAGTAGCAGCAGCAGAAGCCAACGTGAAAATCCACAGAGAGATCCGTGAACTGGAGCCACGGGAGGAGCTCAGAAGGAGAGAACGTGACCGTGAAGTGGAAGAGAGGAGGATTTGCAGGAGAAGGGAAAGAGAAGAGCCTGTGCTGGAGAGGATTGATCAACAACGGGAGCTGGAGGTCTCAGAGCGCCGCAGCCGCCAGACACGGGACAGGGAGGAGAGAGGGGTCACCATCGACCAGAGAGAGACACGGGAGAGATGGGAAACATGTGAGGATGATGGAAGGAGAGAACGTGAGTCAGTGAGGTACGAAAGGACAAG
>NW_020936869.1:0-749 GCF_003984885.1 Neopelma chrysocephalum
TTTTTTTTTTGTTTAGTACAATCGTTACCTCTAATAAAGGGTGCATCCCTGTACTTCTGCACATTTGAGTTTAGAGCACTATAAATCCCTGCTTTCATATCTCTGTTTCAGTAGTTCCTCTCTATCCCTAGTAGTCTGGAGAAGGAGGCAGTGGAGACCTAACATAGCCTATTCCTTGATCTGCTGGAACTTCTATTGACTTCTCATTCTTCCACTGCCATCCTTCTCCAGACTACTAGGGATAGAGAGGAACTACTGAAACAGAGATATGAAAGCAGGGATTTATAGTGCTCTAAACTCAAATGTGCAGAAGTACAGGGATGCACCCTTTATTAGAGGTAACGATTGTACTAAACAAAAAAAAAACCAAAAACCAAACCCCAAACTTTCAGGAAAATAAAAGGAAAAGCTAAATAATTGATCAAGGGGGAAAGCTGTTAAACTGATGATGTGCTTGTCCTACATTGCTGCAAACAGCAGATATCTTTGAAAGCAGCTACAGGATTGCTTGCTTGTCTTGTTAGAAGCCTTGTGCTTGTACCCCTTGATCAATTATTTAGCTTTTCCTTTTATTTTCCTGAAAGTTTGGGGTTTGGTTTTTGGTTTTTTTTTTGTTTAGTACAATCGTTACCTCTAATAAAGGGTGCATCCCTGTACTTCTGCACATTTGAGTTTAGAGCACTATAAATCCCTGCTTTCATATCTCTGTTTCAGTAGTTCCTCTCTATCCCTAGTAGTCTGGAGAAGGA
>NW_020936870.1:0-621 GCF_003984885.1 Neopelma chrysocephalum
AAAAAAATTCCTGTCCATCCATCCTTTTCAGGCCTAAGCTCCCAGGAGAACTCTCAGTGCAAGAATTATATCAAGTAATTTACAGACTCTATGTTTTTATATATGTTGGTTTTACACAAACATTTCCATGTGGATATATTAGAGATTGTATTATCATGGAATCCAGGATGGTTTGGGATGGAAGGGATCTTCAGGATCATCCAGTTCCATCCTCACATGCTGAGCAAAGACTTCCATCAGCTCAATCCACGAGATTTCAGCTACAATTCCTACCAATTAATAGGAATATACTGTTGAACTGTTTGGAAATTAAGAGGCTTACAGCAGAGCAGCAAAATAAATCCTTTGTGATAAGATTTATTTAATAGCCATTGATCACCCAGGGAGCAGGGCCGGACCCCCCATCTCCCTCCTCCTGTCAGGGAGTTGCAGAGTGTGGAATTCCTATGAAATGGGATGGAAACTCTGTCCCATATTCCGGGTCTTGGACCCTTGAATCTGTGGCCTGAAGCGGCTTTGGAAGATTTGGAAGGGAAACACTCCTGGTCTGGGATATCTGTGGAGTCAGGGGGTTACTGGGATATCTGTGGAGAGCAGGGGGTCACTGGGATATCTGTGGAG
>NW_020936871.1:0-579 GCF_003984885.1 Neopelma chrysocephalum
TTACAGACTCTATGTTTTTATATATGTTGTTTTTACACACATATTTCCATGTGGATATATTAGATATTGTATTCTCATGTAATCCCAGGATGGTTTGAGTTGGAAGGGATCTTCAGGATCAGCCAGTTCCACCCCCACATGGTGAGCAAAGACTTCCATCAGCTCAATCCACGAGATTTCAGCTACAATTCCTACCAATTAATAGGAATATACTGTTGAACTGTTTGGAAATTAAGAGGCTTACAGCAGAGCAGCAAAATAAATCCTTTGTGATAAGATTTATTTAATAGCCATTGATCACCCAGGGAGCAGGGCCGGACCCCCCATCTCCCTCCTCCTGTCAGGGAGTTGCAGAGTGTGGAATTCCTATGAAATGGGATGGAAACTCTGTCCCATATTCCGGGTCTTGGACCCTTGAATCTGTGGCCTGAAGCAGCTTTGGAAGATTTGGAAGGGAAACACTCCTGGTCTGGGATATCTGTGGACTCAGGGGGTTACTGGGATACCTGTGGAGAGCAGGGGGTCACTGGGATATCTGTGGAGAGCAGGAATGTTACTGGGATATCTGTGGAGAGCAGG
>NW_020936872.1:0-1098 GCF_003984885.1 Neopelma chrysocephalum
TCACTGGGATATCTGTGGAGAGCAGGGGGTCACTGGGATATCTGTGGAGATCAGGGGGTCACTGGGATATCACTGGACAGCAACTGGAAAACACTCCCCACTCACGGCCGTGGCTGAAGGAGAGCAGAGCATCTGGGAATTCCTCCAGCCCCCGTGTCCCAGCCTCACTCCAGCCTGGACAACCTGCCAGGAGCTCAGGGAGGGGGGAAATAACAGCACCAGGCGAGTTCCTCTCAGGTCACTCCACGATTGAAAAACCAGGCAGGCTGGGAAGGTGGACGAGGGGCTCCTGCTCCGAGGGGTTTTTCCTCCAGGAGCAGCACCAGGAGCCGGGTTTTGTTCCTGGGAACACAGGGAGGTTTGGATTCCCCCCTCAAACCTTAGGAAAGCTCCTGAATTCAAACGCATTCACACACAGAGCTGGCTGGGCCTTGGTTTGTTGTTGTTTTTTTTTTTTGGAGGTGCTGGGACTCTCATCTGGGGCACATTTCCTCTTGGCTGTCCCAGCCGAGCCTGCTGGCCAATGGCAACAGCAAATCCATCCTGACTCCACTATCCATGGAGTTTTCCTCGTCTTTCTGCTGCAGCTTTGGGCTGCTGGTTGTGACAGGACTCACGAACGGCACCTAAAAATATTCCAGGACAGCAAATCCGTACAAACAGGGCAGAATTCCTCCTGTTTGTTCAAGCCCAGAAATAAAAATAAGACTAATAATTACAAGAATAATAAACCCCTGGCTGATTTATAAATAGAAACCAGAGAACCCTTTGGAATTGGCTCTGACTGGATGGATGCAGTTTGTTCTTGCTGGAATAAATCTTGGAATGAACCAGGAGCTGCAGCAAAGGAGAGGAAGATGGGAGCAAAAGGGGGTCCTGGGTGGGAAGGGGTATTTTTTGGCTCTGCCCGTTGATGCTGCTGCCAGGACTGGTAGTTTCTGGAAAGAGGGACTGGAGATTTTTCCAGGGGAAGAGAAGGAAAGGGAGGAGCAGGAGGTGCCCTTAGGAGGCATTCAAGGTGATGGGACCCCAAAAAAGCAGGGAAGGCATCATTCCCAAATGTCTTGCTGCAAGTCTGGGAATGCATCCCATACCCCC
>NW_020936873.1:0-1189 GCF_003984885.1 Neopelma chrysocephalum
ACTGGGATATCTGTGGAGAGCAGGGGGTCACTGGGATATCTGTGGAGAGTAGGAATATTACTGGGATATCTGTGGAGAGCAGGAGGTCACTGGGATATCTGTGGAGATCAGGAATGTCACTGGGATATCTGTGGAGAGCAGGGGGTCACTGGGATATCACTGGACAGCAACTGGAAAACACTCCCCACTCACGGCCGTGGCTGCAGGAGAGCAGAGCATCTGGGAATTCCTCCAGCCCCCATGTCCCAGCCTCACTCCAGCCTGGACAACCTGCCAGGAGCTCAGGGAGGGGGGAAATAACAGCACCAGATGAGTTCCTCTCAGGTCACTCCACGATTGAAAAACCAGGCAGGCTGGGAAGGTGGACGAGGGGCTCCTGCTCCGAGGGGTTTTTCCTCCAGGAGCAGCACCAGGAGCCGGGTTTTGTTCCTGGGAGCACAGGGAGGTTTGGATTCCCCCCTCAAACCTTAGGAAAGCTCCTGAATTCAAACCCATTCACACACAGAGCTGGCTGGGCCTTGGTTTGTTTTTTTGGTTTTTTTTTTTTTGGAGGTGCTGGGACTCTCATCTGGGGCACATTTCCTCTTGGCTGTCCCAGCCGAGCCTGCTGGCCAATGGCAACAGCAAATCCATCCTGACTCCACTATCCACGGAGTTTTCCTCGTCTTTCTGCTGCAGCCTTGGGCTGCTGGTTGTGACAGGACTCACGAACGGCACCTAAAAATATTCCAGGACAGCAAATCCGTACAAACAGGGCAGAATTCCTCCTGTTTGTTCAAGCCCAGAAATAAAAATAAGACTAATAATTACAAGAATAATAAACCCCTGGCTGATTTATAAATAGAAACCAGAGAACCCTTTGGAATTGGCTCTGAGTGGATGGATGCAGTTTGTTCTTGCTGGAATAAATCTTGGAATGAACCAGGAGCTGCAGCAAAGGAGAGGAAGATGGGAGCAAAAGGGGGTCCTGGGTGGGAAGGGGTATTTTTTGGCTCTGCCAGTTGATGCTGCTGCCAGGACTGGTAGTTTCTGGAAAGAGGGACTGGAGATTTTTCCAGGGGAAGAGAAGGAAAGGGAGGAGCAGGAGGTGCCCTTAGGAGGCATTCAAGGTGATGGGACCCTGAAAAAGCAGGGAAGGCATGATTCCCAAATGTCTTGCTGCAAGTCTGGGAATGCATCCCATACCCCC
>NW_020936874.1:0-391 GCF_003984885.1 Neopelma chrysocephalum
GAGGGATATCTGTGGGGAGCAGGGGGTCACTGGGATATCTGTGGAGAGCAGGAATGTTACTGGGATGTCTGTGGAGATCAGGGGGTCACTGGGATATCTGTGGAGAGCAGGAATGTTACTGGGATATCTGTGGGGAGCAGAAATATTACTGGGATATCTGTGGAGATCAGGGGGTCACTGGGATATCTGTGGAGAGCAGGAATGTTACTGGGATATCTGTGGAGAGCACGGGGTCACTGGGATATCTGTGGAGATCAGGAATGTTACTGGGATATCTGTGGAGAGCAGGAATATTACTGGGATATCTGTGGAGATTAGGGGGTCACTGGGATATCTGTGGAGATCAGGAATGTTACTGGGATATCTGTGGAGAGCAGGGGGTCACTGGGAT
>NW_020936875.1:0-301 GCF_003984885.1 Neopelma chrysocephalum
TCTGATGTGGTGTGTTAGAGCCAGAGTTTCCAAAGTGGTTTGAAGCTTGTTTCTTTTGTAGGGATAAAGTTTTATGGTCAAATTACATCTCTTGTCATGCACCAAGTAAAGCCCTGTCGAAAGAATTCGGGCCTTATAGTAAGCACATGGGGAGCAAAGACTTCCAGGCAGCTCATTCCATGAGATTTCAGCTACAATTCCCGTGAATTAATAGGAATATAACTGATTGGAAATTAAGAGGCTTACAGTAGAGCAGCAAAATAAATCCTCTGTGATCAGATTTATTTAATGGAATTTATCA
>NW_020936876.1:0-399 GCF_003984885.1 Neopelma chrysocephalum
GATCAGGAATGTTACTGGGATATCTGTGGAGAGCAGGGGGTCACTGGAATACCTGTGGAGATCAGAGGGTCACTGGGATATCTGTGGAGAGCAGGAGGTCACTGGGATATCTGTGGAGATCAGGAGTGTTACTGGGATATCTGTGGAGAGCACGAGTGTTATGGGATATCTGTGGAGATCAGTAATGTTATTGGGATATCTGTGGAGAGCAGGAGGTCACTGGGATATCTGTGGAGACCAGGAATATTACTGGGATATCTGTGGAGATCAGGAATATTACTGGGATATCTGTGGGGAGCAGGAATGTTACTGGGATATCTGTGGAGATCAGGGGGTCACTGGGATATCTGTAGAGAGCAGGAATGTTACTGGGATATCTGTGGAGAGCAGGGGGTCACT
>NW_020936877.1:0-442 GCF_003984885.1 Neopelma chrysocephalum
AGGGAGCTGCAGGATGAAGGCAGAGGACCCAGAGCCAGAACCCAGCAATGACCGAGGCCAGGACCTGATCCCAGGGAAGATTCCACTTAAACTCCACGTCTGCCTGCCTTTCCTGCCTCCTCCAGTTCTTTATCTTTCTTATCCTCTAGTTCTTTATCAAGCCATTCCATGATTCTATGATTCTGTTATTCCACACACTCCCGTGTTTTGGCCCCAGAGGAAATGGGAGCAGTGTGTGCAGGCAACATTCCCTCCATTCCCAGAAAGCAAGTCCCCAGAGCAGTAGCCAGGAAGCTCGTCCCTGTCTCCCTGTCAGGAAGGGGAAGGTTGGAGAAGCCTCATGCAGAGCTGGATTTCCTTTTCCACCTCTGCTCTGCTCCTTGGAGCACAGGGAGCTGCAGGATGAAGGCAGAGGACCCAGAGCCAGAACCCAGCAATGACC
>NW_020936878.1:0-4624 GCF_003984885.1 Neopelma chrysocephalum
CTGCGCGGGACGCCGCGCCGGCCCAGCCTCTGCGCCGCGCGCGCTGAGCGCGCGCGGTTTTGGACCCCAGGCAAGGCCGTGGCAGGAGAAAGGAGAGAGAGGGGGAGCCTTGCCAGCGAGTACTGCACCCCCGTGGAAGATGAGAGCACAGCTTCGGAGCACACAGAGGTTTGCCGTTCCAGGTTTGGGGAGGGAGGGAGAGGGGGAGGGGGACGGCGCAGAGGGAAGGGTGTTGAGCTGGCCATGGGGGTCCTTCGACTGGCGGGTGGGAGAGCAGGGCTGTCCCGTATGAAACATCACATCACATGTGAGCAATGCGCCTGGAATTTGTGGTAACACAGTGGAGGAAGGATAAGGTCTGGGTGGACAGTGGGTTCTTTGATTGATGGGGGTCCCGGCCAGGCTGGGGCCTTGTAAGGTACCTCAGCCTTGGACAGGTACGGGGGCCAGAACGGTTGGTCGGTTTGTTTGTTTGTTTGTCTATTTATTTCTTTCGTTTTGGCTCTCCTGCGGCTACTGCCCAGGTTCGGCATGTTCTGGATATATTTGCTTTGCTCTGTTACAGCCTGAAAGAGTGGGCAGGACAAAGGGTTGTTACTGGAAATAAAAGACTTGCCCAAATCGTTCTAACAGGAACGTAGCCTATGTACCCCTATGTGGTTGCGAGCTATGCTGGCGAGGGTTCATGCCTTCGGTAGGGTCACCCATGCCAGACAGGTCAAAACCATAGGACCAGATACACTACATTCTTGGGCAGGATGAGCTCATTAGCCTTCTGGCAGTCATCCTAGGAGAAGGACAACTCTCATCCCAAACCCAGGCAGATGGAGCTCGCTTAGCCCTGGAAGGCCATCCATCTCAGAGAAGGTCACTCTAATCAAACCTACGTCCTGAGGACCTCGCTGCCACCGTCCAAGCTTGCTTGGCCCTGGCAGATGAACCTCAGGATTAAAGGGTGGGTTCAGTTCCGCGCATACTGCATCTCACCTAAAAAATCCATTGCGCAGGCTTGAAGGCTTTACCCACATGCAAAAAGTCCTGCAGCGACGGGCGAGGGTCGAAACGGTAGGTGAAAGGTGCACTGGGAGCCGCAGACTCAACCCTGCATGCAGGCGGTTCAGGATATTGGTCATTTGAGACTGACGGAGATGAGAGTCTCTTGGGGCAGCACCCTGAACGACCAAGCAGCCTTTTCAAGGACAGCACTGCTTGCTCCACTCGGAGAGGGGCCTAGAAAAGGTGGCCTAAACAAAGCTCATCTCCACCTTCACCCGGTTGGTTAACCGCAGACCGACGGGCATCTTCTTCCAATGCGGTCGCACAAAGAGCAAAAAACAAAGGCACGCACCTGCCTCCAAAGGTGTACTCAAATTAACTCTAGCATGTTGGAACATCAGAACCATGCTCGACTCTGCCAATAGTGGACGTCCTGAGCGACGTTCTGCCCTAATTGCCCATGAACTGGCTCGTCTCAACATCGACATTGCTGCTCTCAGTGAAGTTCGCCTTCACGAGGAAGGCAGCCTCAGAGAACATGGTGCCGGTTACACACTCTTTTGGTCAGGTAAGCCCAGAACCGAAAAACATCTCTCAGGTGTCGGCTTCATGATCAAAAACTCCATTGTCCCTAAACTCGAAAATCTGCCGACAGGTCACTCTGACCGCATTATCTCCCTACGCCTTCCACTAAACAACAAGCAACACGTTGTCATCTTCAGTATATATGCCCCAACTCTCCAAGCTGACCCTGCTGAAAAAGATAAATTTTACACTGACCTGCGCTGTCTTACCCAAAAGGTGCCCGCAGATGATAAGATCATTATCCTTGGTGATTTCAACGCCAGAGTAGGTAAGAATTTTGAAGCCTGGAAAGGAGTATTAGGCAAGCATGGTGTTGGAAACTGCAACGATAATGGTCGACTTCTGCTAGAATTCTGTGCGGAGCAACAGTTCACCATCACCAATACTATCTTTCAGCAGAAAAATAGTCTGAAGACAACCTGGATGCACCCCAGGTCTAAGCATTGGCACCTCATTGATTATGTCTTGGTGCGACGGAGAGATGTCCGCGATGTCCTCCATACCCGCGTGATGCCCAGCGCAGAATGTCAAACAGACCATCGGCTTGTGCGCTGTAAACTCAACCTTTATCTCAAATTCAAACCCAAGAGGGGCAGTATCCCAAGGAGAAGACTCCAAGTTAACGATCTCCAATCAGCCACAGTAAGAGAAAGATTCCAGGCAAACCTTCAAACTAAGCTTGATAACCATTCCACAGATTCTGCAGTTTCCTCTCCCGAAACAATTTGGCAGCATATTAAAAGTAGCATCCTCCAATCCTCTGAAGAATCCTTAGGGTTCTCCCTCAAGAAGAACAAGGACTGGTTTGATGAAAATAATCAAGAAATCCAGGAATTGTTGAGGAAGAAGAGAACTGCCCACCAAGCACACCTTGCACTGCCATCCTGTCACGCTAGAAAAACAGCCTTTCGTCTTGCTTGCAGCAAGCTCCAACAGAAACTCCGTGACATCCAGAACAAATGGTGGACCGATCTAGCTGCAAAAACTCAACTATGTGCAGATACAGGGGATCACAAAGGATTCTATGAGGCCCTGAAAACAGCATACGGGCCTACATACCAAGTCCAAAGCCCACTACTCAGTGCAGATGGTCAAACGCTTCTGACAGATCAAACCTCCATTCTGAATAGATGGTCTGAACACTTTCAGACTCTTTTCAGTACCAACCGTGTAGTACAAGACTCAGCAATTCAGTCCATCACACAACAACCGGTGAAATACGAATTGGATACTGCCCCCACTCTAGGAGAAATCCTCAAGGCCATACAGCAGGTGAAAATCGGCAAGGCAGCTGGGGTTGATGGAATCCCACCTGAAGTCTGGAAACATGGGGGCCTTGCACTCCATGCTAAATTTCATGAGCTTGTGGTGCGCTGTTGGGAACTAGGCGAACTACCATCAGACCTTCGTGATGCAGTCATCATCACCTTGTATAAGAAGAAAGGTACTAAATCAGACTGCTCAAACTACCGTGGTATTACTCTGCTCTCCATTGCTGGCAAAATCTTGGCAAGAATACTCCTGAACAGACTAATACCCGCTATAGCAGAAGAAATTCTACCTGAAAGTCAGTGTGGCTTCAGAGCCAACAGGAGCACCACAGACATGATATTTGTTCTCAGACAACTGCAAGAGAAGTGTAGGGAACAGAACAAAGGTCTCTATGTAACCTTTGTCGACCTCACCAAGGCTTTCGATACTGTGAGCAGAAAAGGTCTTTGGCAGATTTTGGAACGTTTAGGTTGTCCCCCCAAGTTCCTTAAAATGATCATCTCACTTCATGAGGATCAGCACGGCCAAGTCAGATATGGCAACACACTTTCTGAGCCCTTTCTAATAAAGAATGGTGTGAAACAAGGCTGCGTTCTCGCTCCTACCCTATTCACAGTCTTTTTCAGTATGATGCTCCAAAGGGCCACGGCAGACCTCGATGATCAGGACGGTATCTACATACGATATCGTACTGATGGAAGCCTATTCAACCTAAGGCGACTGAAGGCCCATACTAAGACCCTTAACCATCTTGTCCGGGAGCTACTCTATGCTGATGACGCCGCCCTTGTTGCCCACACAGAAGCAGCTCTGCAGCGTTTAACATCCTGCTTTGCAGAGGCTGCTGAGCTCTTTGGGCTGGAAGTCAGCTTAAAGAAGACAGAAGTTCTCCATCAGCCTGCACCTCAGGAAGTCCCCCACCATCCCCACATCACCATCGGCCAGTCAGAACTCAATTCAGTCCAACAGTTTAATTACCTAGGCAGCCTCATCTCCTCAGATGGTAAGATTGATGGGGAGATAGACAATAGGTTAGCGAAGGCATATAGTGCTTTTGGAAAACTCCATAAACGAGTATGGCGTAATAAACACTTGAAGAAAAGCACCAAGATCAGTGTTTACAGAGCCATAGTGTTGTCTACTCTTTTATATGGTTCCGAATCATGGGTCATCTACCGCCACCACCTGCGTCTCCTAGAACGCTTCCATCAACGCTGCCTCCGTACAATCCTTAACATCCATTGGTCAGACTATGTGACCAATACATCTGTTCTCGAACAGGCAGCAATCACAAGTATTGAGGCCATGCTCCTGAGAACGCAACTGCGTTGGGCAGGGCACATCTCTAGGATGAAGGACCACCGCCTCCCTAAGATCCTGCTCTATGGTGAACTTGCCACTGGCTGCCGCAAGAGAGGAGCTCCAAAGAAAAGATACAAGGACTCCCTGAAGCAACAACTCAGCCTTGGGCATATTGATCACCATAACTGGTCCACTCTGGCCTCTAATCGGGAGGCCTGGAGACAGACCATTTATAACGCTGCTGATGCTTTTGAGAAAGCACGCAGGATCACTCTTGAGGAGAAAAGACAACGCAGAAAGAATCGAACCTTGCAGAATATACCATCTAAGGAGTCTTTCTGCTGTGTCTTTTGCAACCGGACCTGCCTTTCTCGTATTGGCCTTTTCAGCCACCAACGCGCTTGCATGAAAAATGGGTAGAGCCCTTCCCAAATCTTCGTTCGCGAAGCCTAGCCATGAATGCATAATG
>NW_020936879.1:0-442 GCF_003984885.1 Neopelma chrysocephalum
CTTCCCTAAAAACATCGACCAAATCTTCCCTAAAAACATCGACCAAACCCCAAATCTTCCCTGAAAACAGCACCCACATGGAGACCCTTTCATCCTGAAGGATCCCAGAAATCCTGGAGTTTCTGGGCCAGCCCTGAACTGTTGAAGCCACTGAAGGTTTCAGGTTCCAGATTTGCCAAACCAAGTTAAAAAGGTGCAGGAGATGCAGGAGACCCACCTGTGCTGGCCCTGTTCCTGCACAAGCTTGTGCATGGCACGAGAGGATCATTAATTTTTCGGGCCCAGGCATCGTCCTGCTCTGGCACCGTTTGGGTTCTTCCCTGGTTTGGCACCCAAACACTCTCCTGGGGTAGCAGGAGGGGTTGGGGCACACCCAGGTTTCACCCCCTGGATGCTCACAGAGATGAGGATCCAGGGGTGCTGCCAAGGCCAGAGGTTTAGA
>NW_020936880.1:0-464 GCF_003984885.1 Neopelma chrysocephalum
TCTTCCCTAAAAACATCGACCAAATCTTCCCTAAAAACATCGACCAACCCCCAAATCTTCCCTAAAAACATCGACCAAACCCTAAATCTTCCCTGAAAACAGCACCCACATGGAGACCCTTTCATCCTGAAGGATCCCAGAAATCCTGGAGTTTCTGGGCCAGCCCTGAACTGTTGAAGCCACTGAAGGTTTCAGGTTCCAGATTTGCCAAACCAAGTTAAAAAGGTGCAGGAGATGCAGGAGACCCACCTGTGCTGGCCCTGTTCCTGCACAAGCTCGTGCATGGCATGAGAGGATCATTAATTTTTCGGGTCCTGCTCTGGCACCGTTTGGGTTCTTCCCTGGTTTGGCACCAAAACACTCTCCTGGGGTAGCAGGAGGGGTTGGAGCACAACCAGGTTTCACCCCCCTGGATGTTCACAGAGATGAGGATCCAGGGGTGCTGCCAAGGCCAGAGGTTTAGA
>NW_020936881.1:0-755 GCF_003984885.1 Neopelma chrysocephalum
GATTTTTAATGGGGGTTTTGTCCTCTCCTAACTCAAAATGATGTCCACGGGGATTATTTGGTCAGAACCAGTGGGGAAAAAAAGGCTTTTGACTGGGTTGGGAATAAGTCCCTGAGGGATGAACAGTCCTCATGTACCCACAAAGACTCCCAATCCAGACCCATGTTCACCTTAGGAAGTGAAATCCATCCAGAGGAAAACAGGAATGAAACAAACATTCGGAGAGGACCTCGTGGGTCACCTGGTCCCACCTCCCTGCTCCCTGTTCCTTCCCAGCCACTTCTCCTGCCCTCCCTTTGTAGCAATCCAGAGGAATTCCTCCATCTCCCTTTCTGGAGCACTGAGAGCCCCCAAAACTGTCTGCTCTCAGCCTCCCTGCCCAACACAGCATTCCCAAGAGTCACCTCTGAACTCCTGCCCAGCTCCTGAACTCATGGGCAGGACTTGCCTCTGTGCCAAGTGTTTTTTTTAAGTCTGTCTCCTTTCCAGGCATCTGTCAAATGCCAGGAGGTGCCAAGAGGGACAAAGAGAGGCAATTTATCTTGGAAAAACAGCCCCTGACACCAGGGCATCCCAGTGGGAAATCCCAGGCATGGAAACCCCAAACCTGCTCAGCAAAACCTCCCAAATTGTTAATGGAGCGTGGACAAACCAACACCAGCGACTTTATCCTTGGAAATGACTGAACTTTTAGGCAAGTCTTCCCTGAAAACATGGATCAACCCCCAAGTCTTCCCTAAAAACATGGATCAACC
>NW_020936882.1:0-751 GCF_003984885.1 Neopelma chrysocephalum
GATTTTTAATGGGGGTTTTGTCCTCTCCTAACTCAAAATGATGTCCATGGGGATTATTTGGTCAGAACCACCGGGGAAAAAAAGGCTTTTGACTGGGTTGGGAATAAATCCCTGAAGGATGAACGGTGGGTGACCTCCTCAGGTACCCACAAAGACTCCCAATCCAGACCCATGTTCACCTTAGGAAGTGAAATCCATCCAGAGGAAAACAGGAATGAAACAAACATTCGGAGAGGACCTCGTGGGTCACCTGGTCCCACCTCCCTGCTCCTTATTCCTTCCCAGCCACTTCTCCTGCCCTCCCTTTGTAGCAATCCAGAGGAATTCCTCCATCTCCCTTTCTGGAGCACTGAGAGCCCCCAAAACTGTCTGCTCTCAGCCTCCCTGCCCAACACAGCATTCCCAAGAGTCACCTCTGAACTCCTGCCCAGCTCCTGAACTCATGGGCAGGACTTGCCTCCGTGCCAAGTGTTTTTTTTAAGTCTGTCTCCTTTCCAGGCATCTGTCAAATGCCAGGAGGTGCCAAGAGGGACAAAGAGAGGCAATTTATCTTGGAAAAACAGCCCCTGACACCAGGGCATCCCAGTGGGAAATCCCAGGCATGGAAACCCCAAACCTGCTCAGCAAAACCTCCCAAATTGTTAATGGAGCGTGGACAAACCAACACCAGCGACTTTATCCTTGGAAAGGACTGAACTTTTAGGCAAGTCTTCCCTAAAAACATGGATCAACCCCCAAGTCTTCCCTAAAA
>NW_020936883.1:0-309 GCF_003984885.1 Neopelma chrysocephalum
CTGGATGGAACATCCAGGGTGGGTTCATCCCATGGGAGACAGTCCTGGATGGAACATCCAAAGTGGGTTCATCCCATGGGAGACAGTCCTGGATGGATCTCTGGTGTGAGTCCATCTCATGGGAGATAATCCTGGATGGAACATCCAGGGTGGGTTCATCCCATGGGAGATAATCCTGGATGGAACATCCAGAGTGGGTCCATCCCATGGGAGATAATCCTGAATGGATCTCTGGTGTGAGTCCATCCCATGGGAGACAGTGCTGGATGGAACATCCAGGGTGGGTTCATCCCATGGGAGACAGTCCTG
>NW_020936884.1:0-609 GCF_003984885.1 Neopelma chrysocephalum
ACGTGTTTCGCTCGATTTTGTCATTCTGAGGAGTTAAAATTTCGAATTAAGCAATCAAACACACGGTTGATGGTATTAATTCCACTATTTTTTCTGTCAGTTTGCTCCTTAAAGACAGAATAAAACGTAATTTTATACAAAGGCTGGATGGGGCTCTGAGTAACCAGTTCTAGAGGAAGGAGGTGGAACAAGATGAGCTTTAAGGTTCCTTCCAGGGGGACCCTTCCTTTTCAACAGGATAAAGGTGATCCCATCAAAAAATGCTAACAACAGATATTATTGAAAAGGTAATCCAGGAAAAATACCCCAAAATACCCCAAATCACACCCAAAATCACTGGCTTTTTTTCTTATATTTATCCCAACCCTTTACTTTACAACCCAAATACTTTGTCAGGTGTTGCAGAAACACTCTTTGGCCCCTTTATGTTCTGAATTTGCTCTTCATGGTCATATACAAGAAATAGGCTGGTGTGACCAGAAGGCAACCAGAATATGACCAGAATTTAAGCAAAATATGACCAGAATATGACCAGAATTCGACCAGAGTTTGACAAGAGTTTAACCAGAATACAACCAGAATTAGACCAGAATACAACCAGAATTAGAC
>NW_020936885.1:0-723 GCF_003984885.1 Neopelma chrysocephalum
ACGTGTTTCGCTCGATTTTGTCATTCTGAGGAGTTAAAATTTCGAATCAAGCAATCAAACACACGGTTGATGGTATTAATTCCACTATTTTTTCTGTTAGTTTGCTCCTTAAAGACAGAATAAAATGTAATTTTATACAAAGGCTGGATGGGGCTCTGAGTAACCAGTTCTAGAGGAAGGAGGTGGAACAAGATGAGCTTTAAGGTTCCTTCCAGGGGGACCCTTCCTTTTCAACAGGATAAAGGTGATCTCATCAAAAAATGCTAACAACAGATATTACTGAAAAGGTAATCCAGGAAAAATACCCCAAAATACCCCAAATCACACCCAAAATCACTGGCTTTTTTTCTTATATTTATCCCAACCCTTTACTTTACAACCCAAATTCTTTGTCAGGTGTTCCAGAAACACTCTTTGGTCCCTTTATGTTCTGAATTTGCTCTTCGTGGTCATATACAAGAAATAGGCTGGTGTGACCAGAATGCAACCAGAATATGACCAGAATTTGACCGGAATTTAAGCAAAATATGACCAGAATATGACCAGAATTTGACTAGAATTTAACCAGAATATGACCAGAATTCGACCAGAGTTTGACAAGAGTTTAACCAGAATATGACCAGAATTCAACCAGAGTTTGACAAGAGTTTAACCAGAATATCCAGAATGCAACCAGAATACGACCAGAATACGACCAGAATTCGACCAGAATTCGACCAGAAT
>NW_020936886.1:0-1611 GCF_003984885.1 Neopelma chrysocephalum
AGAAGGACCAGCCCTGGTCATAAACTCATAAAACTCAATTTATGAGTTGTTTTTTCAGCAGGAAAATGATGTTGTGGTGGAGTTTGGGGGGCACAGGATCTCTTTTATTTAAAAACTGGGATTTGTTGCTTGGTTTAGTCCCGGATCATTGCCGGGTGACGCCATTCCAAGGGGGAATGAATCCCCCTCTGGAAGCGCCTCACCCCACCAGCTGTGGAGTGAGGGACAACAACTGGAAGCACGGCCTGGGATCAATTCCAGGGTCGGCTCTAGAGGTGGAAAATACACCTTAAAATGGGGACAAAGAGGGTAAAACCTGAGCTCGGATTTGGGGGTTTTATTCACCACCAGCTCACAGCTGGTCCCTCCCTCTGCCCAGCTCAGGGATGAGGTTTTTTGGGTTGGACCGACTTAAATCAATGTTTTTCCACATTAATAACTCATTATTGGATTCTCCACCTCTGTTTTATTTCAGGAATGGATATTCCTGAAAATGTCGCTGGATTCACGAGAATTCAGTCCAGGATTAAATGATTGAAGTTTAAATGATCTCCTCACCTTACAAAGCCCTGAGTTTGAGTAAGTGATGTACATTTAAGTTATATTTATTATTTTTTTATTCTTAATCCTTAAATCTTCGTGATTTACTCCCTGGGATCCGGCTCTCACTTACTGAATCCCAGGATTTCTTGATCAGGTTTTTCGTCCCTTTTAATTATCAAAAGTCCTTCCGTGGTCAGAGACAATTTTTGCAACGCAACCTAAAGATAAACCTCTGGAATTTAACGGTTGGAGACGAGGGTTTGGATCGCTCAGGAAGGCAGAAATGAGGGAAAGGAGGAGAAAAAAACTTGGAAAACAACGGGGGAGTAGCGAGATCTCTGATCCCAAGCCAGGCTCTGGTTTTAAGCTCTGCTTTGTGCTGGACTAAGTCTGTCAAGCTCGAGGTTTAGGCCCAGCTCAAGGCTCGGGGAACAGCAAAAGCCAAAAAAAAGCCTTGGATGAGCAGGAATTCAGGAGCTCAACTGCTTAGAAAACCTGAATTCGAGCGGAGAGAGGCTCCTTCAAACACCAGGGAACCAAAGGAACGGGAGGAATCGGTTGGAAAACGCCGGGAATGTGCCCCGGGCGGGTTTGGTAAAGCTGAGCTCAAACCAAAAGTGAGAGGAACTCGAACCAAAACCCAGAGGAACTCGAACCAAAACCCAGAGGAACTCACCCCACGAAGGTCTCCAGGGCCAGGGAAGCCCCCAGGAGGGCACTGAGGAGCAGAACCAGCCTCATCTTCGCCGCGGGCTCGGCTCGGCCTGGGAAAACAGGGATTTATGCCGGGCTTTATTCCCAGATAAAACCTTATCTGGGCCGAGCTATCGCCCCACGCGCCCGAGTTCCCACCCTTATCAACCCCCTCGAGGCCACGGGGAGGCCGAGGGCACCTCCAGACTCGGATTTTCCAATGGCACAGCCAGGGCAGGAGGCGGGTCCGGAGCAATGTGTGTCCTTTCACACGGATTCCCGGGAAAACAAGGGCCATCCCGGCCCTCGCTGCGGCCTGGGAGCTCTGGGCTGGGGGGTCGTGTCCCAGAGATCCCAGAGAGTTTTATCCCAGTC
>NW_020936887.1:0-1574 GCF_003984885.1 Neopelma chrysocephalum
AGAAGGACCAGCCCTGGTCATAAACTCATAAAACTCAATTTATGAGTTGTTTTTTCAGCAGGAAAATGATGTTGTGGTGGAGTTTGGGGGGCACAGGATCTCTTTTATTTAAAAACTGGGATTTGTTGCTTGGTTTAGTCCCGGATCATTGCCGGGTGACGCCATTCCAAGGGGGAATGAATCCCCCTCTGGAAGCGCCTCACCCCACCAGCTGTGGAGTGAGGGACAACAACTGGAAGCACGGCCTGGGATCAATTCCAGGGTCGGCTCTAGAGGTGGAAAATACACCTTAAAATGGGGACAAAGAGGGTAAAACCTGAGCTCGGATTTGGGGGTTTTATTCACCACCAGCTCACAGCTGGTCCCTCCCTCTGCCCAGCTCAGGGATGAGGTTTTTTGGGTTGGACCGACTTAAATCAATGTTTTTCCACATTAATAACTCATTATTGGATTCTCCACCTCTGTTTTATTTCAGGAATGGATATTCCTGAAAATGTCGCTGGATTCACGAGAATTCAGTCCAGGATTAAATGATTGAAGTTTAAATGATCTCCTCACCTTACAAAGCCCTGAGTTTGAGTAAGTGATGTACATTTAAGTTATATTTATTATTTTTTTATTCTTAATCCTTAAATCTTCGTGATTTACTCCCTGGGATCCGGCTCTCACTTACTGAATCCCAGGATTTCTTGATCAGGTTTTTCGTCCCTTTTAATTATCAAAAGTCCTTCCGTGGTCAGAGACAATTTTTGCAACGCAACCTAAAGATAAACCTCTGGAATTTAACGGTTGGAGACGAGGGTTTGGATCGCTCAGGAAGGCAGAAATGAGGGAAAGGAGGAGAAAAAAACTTGGAAAACAACGGGGGAGTAGCGAGATCTCTGATCCCAAGCCAGGCTCTGGTTTTAAGCTCTGCTTTGTGCTGGACTAAGTCTGTCAAGCTCGAGGTTTAGGCCCAGCTCAAGGCTCGGGGAACAGCAAAAGCCAAAAAAAAGCCTTGGATGAGCAGGAATTCAGGAGCTCAACTGCTTAGAAAACCTGAATTCGAGCGGAGAGAGGCTCCTTCAAACACCAGGGAACCAAAGGAACGGGAGGAATCGGTTGGAAAACGCCGGGAATGTGCCCCGGGCGGGTTTGGTAAAGCTGAGCTCAAACCAAAAGTGAGAGGAACTCGAACCAAAACCCAGAGGAACTCGAACCAAAACCCAGAGGAACTCACCCCACGAAGGTCTCCAGGGCCAGGGAAGCCCCCAGGAGGGCACTGAGGAGCAGAACCAGCCTCATCTTCGCCGCGGGCTCGGCTCGGCCTGGGAAAACAGGGATTTATGCCGGGCTTTATTCCCAGATAAAACCTTATCTGGGCCGAGCTATCGCCCCACGCGCCCGAGTTCCCACCCTTATCAACCCCCTCGAGGCCACGGGGAGGCCGAGGGCACCTCCAGACTCGGATTTTCCAATGGCACAGCCAGGGCAGGAGGCGGGTCCGGAGCAATGTGTGTCCTTTCACACGGATTCCCGGGAAAACAAGGGCCATCCCGGCCCTCGCCGCGGCCCAGGAGCTCCAGGCTGGGGGG
>NW_020936888.1:0-3355 GCF_003984885.1 Neopelma chrysocephalum
CGCTTCTCGTAGGATTCCCCGATCTGGATCTTCTCCACGAAGCTGTGTTCGGATGCCAGGTGGTCCAGCTCCGCGTAAATCTGGAATGAGGAGTCAGGAGGATGCTCGTGACATGTTTTGTGGAATCGTGGGCTGGTTTGGGTTGGAAGGGACCTTAAAAAACATCTGGTTCCAATTGACACCTTCCACTATCCCAGGTTTGCTCCAACCTGGCCTTGGACACTTCCAGGGATCCAGGGGCAGCCACAGCTTCCCTGGGCAAGGAGTCCTTTATCTCCCTATTTCAAGATTCCTTTATTTCTCTGTCTCTTTGGAGGCTCAGAAGGAAGGGGTTTGGAGCTCATGGAAAAGTTTGATCAGCACTCGCTCTGATTGTTCTTGACCACTAAATTAATTCAGATAAAACCCAAAACCAGGCGCCAAGAGAAGCTGGAGAGACATCTAGATCCTAAATATTGGAATTCTGATGGGAGGCAGCGTGAAGAAAGGCCGGGGAAAAGGAGAGAACCCTCCTGCCCTGAGGGACTCACATCATCCAGGGTGTGGTAGGAGCCGAAGTCGAAGCTGGTGCTTCGCTCCCTCTGGGCGCTCTCGGCCATGTCCTGCTGCTCCTTGTCCAGAACATCCTAAAAAATGACATTCCAAGGGTGAGAAAAGTCTGCTTCGGTCACAACATGGATTTTAAAAGGCAAGTGTTTGTGCTGAGTAAACCAGAGAATTCCTGGAATGGTTTGGGTGGGAATGGAACTTAAGGATCATCCAGTTCCATGGGCAGGGACACCTCCCACTATCCCAGGTTGCTCCAGCCTGGCCTTGGGCACTTCCAGGGATCCAGGGGCAGCCACAGCTTCTCTGGGAAACCCATTCCAGCCCCTCCCCACCCTCCCATCCAGGAATTCCTTCCCCATATCCCATCTCTCCCTGCCCTCTGGCACTGGGAAGCCATTCCCTGTGTCCTGTCCCTCCATGCCTTGTCCCCAGTCCCTCTCCAGCTCTCCTGGAGCCCCTTCAGGCCCTGCAAGGGGCTCTCAGCTCTCCCTGGAGCCTTCTCTTCTCCAGGGGAACATTCCCAGCTCTCCCAGCCTGGCTCCAGAGCAGAGGGATCCAGCCCTGGGAGCAGCTCCGTGTCCTCCTCCGGATTCATTGGTTCCGGTGCCATTTTGGGATCAATCCTCACGGGAAGATCTTGGATTGGTGCCCCAGTGGGTGACTTTTATCCTTGACTACTCCTGACGTGTTTTACTGAATCCTGAGTAACTTCAGGTGTGATTCCCAAATATCTGTGGCCAAAACACCACCTGGAATTCCTCCAGGGTTGCCTCGGAGTGGAACCCTCTGAGTTCAAAAACCACTCAAGGCAGTTTTTCCGGGATCACCCGCAGCAATCCAGGGATTGTCTCGGAGGAATCAACCCAAAAAATAATAGGAGAACCTCACGGAAAACAGGGCGTGGGAGAGCCCATGCTGGGAACGAGGCCAAACTGGGAATCCTGGTTTGCTTCCAGAAGGTTTGGAAGCTCCACGTGTGCGTTCCCTACCTGCAGGTCCTCGATCAGGATGGAATACTGGATCCCCTGGGATTCCAGGAAGGCTTTGACCGACTGGACGTTGGCAGCAGGGATCCTCACGTCCACAGGGAGGGCGGGGGCAGAGGGGTTGATCCAGAAATCCAGCTGGGAAAGGGGAAGGAGAAAGGATTCGGTCACGAGCGGCTCTTCCGGAGCTTTGGGAATGCCGGTTCCTCCCAAATCCAAGGGTTCAGAGCCCTGGAACTCTTTGTGGCCTCACAATGAAATCACAAAGAGGGGGAGGATTAATTTTCCCCAATTCCAGGGCCTTGGGCACAAAAGCAAGAGGGAATTCCGTTTATTTGGATTGGAATTCCGTTTATTTGGATTTTTATACGATGATATTTTATTATTTTCACTAGAAATTGTTTCAAAAAAAATTCTATTTTACAGCATTGGGTGACCTAAACCCTGCTGGTTTTATTTCCCTTTTCCCTCTCCTTTTCTGAGTTTTCATTCTTGCAATATTCAAATAATCTTAAATGTGAAAAATTCCCACCAGCAGGGAGCAGCAACCTGGAATTTTAGGGTGTGGTTTTGTGTTTCAACGGAGTATAAACCAACCAACAAATTCCTTCCACAGCATTAGGAGAGAAGCACAAAAAACCTACCATTCCCACTGGTTTTAGTACCAAGATTAAGAACAAGAATAATTCAAATACGATTGTAAATCCAGGAGGGGAAAAAAAATAGGGATTCAGGGAGTCCTGTACACCGAGGTGGTTCTAGAGCTGGGAGATCAAATATAGAGTATTGAGACAGTAAATTATATTTATATATTTTATTTTTATATATTTACATTGATATATTTTATATTTTATATACATTGATGTGTTTTATATTTATATATTTATATTGGTATCTTTTATATTATATTTATATATGTCTATATTTTATATTTATATTGATACATTTTATATTTATTTATTTATATCAATATATTTATATTTATATATTTTATATTGATATATTTTATATTTATATATTATATATGTATATTTTTATATTGATGTCTTTCATATTTATATATTATATTTATACATGTATATATTTTATTTTTATATTGATATATTTTATATTGATATATTTCTATTCATATCTTTTATATAAATATATCTATATATTATATTTATATATGTATATATTTTATTTTTATATTGATATTTTTATATTTATATATTATATTTGTATTGATATGCTTGTATTGATATATTTTATATTGATATATTTATATTGATATATTTTATATTTATATATTTTATTTTTATATGTATATATTTTATATTTATATTGATATATTTTATATTGATATATTTATACTGACATATTTATATTGATATATTTCATATTTCTACTCTACTAGGACAGTAAAAATATTTATGGCAGCAGGACATAAACCCTCCAAATGAGACCCAAATCCACGCCCTGATCCCTTTTCCAATGAGCTGTAAAATCCTGCCCCACCTGGAACATTCCCAAATCCCCCAAGGCCGTACCTCGAGGTGCTCCAGCGACTCCAGGAGTTGCAGCTGCCTCACCTCCTCCTCATTTTTGGTCTTGATCCGGAGCACCTGGTGCCTGCACGGAATCAGGAGCAGTCATTAAATGGTTAATTAAGGGGGTTAATTGCCCAGGGGGGGTTCATTTAATCCCCCTGATTTGGCATCACCCAAGAGTTCATCCAACAACCTGCACCTTCACCGGGAAGGAGGCGACGGGTTGGGGAGGTTTTGGCCGCTCAGAAGGACCAGCCCTGGTCATAAACTCATAAAACTCAATTTATGAGT
>NW_020936889.1:0-400 GCF_003984885.1 Neopelma chrysocephalum
CAAGGGGCTCTCAGCTCTCCCTGGAGCCTTCTCTTCTCCAGGGGAACATTCCCAGCTCTCCCAGCTTGGCTCCAGAGCAGAGGGATCCAGTCCCAAAAGTTTCTGTTCATCCTCACCTTTGGCTGGGAAGGGACCTTAAAGCCCATCCAGTTCCAACCCCGACACCTTCCACTATCCCAGGTTGCTCCAACCCGCCCTTGGACACTTCCAGGGATCCAGGGGCAGCCACAGCTTCTCTGGGAAACCCATTCCAGCCCCTCCCCACCCTCCCAGCCAGCAATTCCTTCCCAATATCCCATCTCTCCCTGCCCTCTGGCAGTGGGAAGCCATTCCCTGTGTCCTGTCCCTCCATTCCTTGTCCCCAGTCCCTCTCCAGCTCTCCTGGAGCCCCTTTAGGCCC
>NW_020936890.1:0-2393 GCF_003984885.1 Neopelma chrysocephalum
CAAGGGGCTCTCAGCTCTCCCTGGAGCCTTCTCTTCTCCAGGGGAACCCCCTCAGCTCTCCCAGCCTGGCTCTAGAGCAGAGGGATCCAGCCCTGGGAGCAGCTCCGTGTCCTCCTCTGGATTCATTGGTTCTGGTGCCATTTTGGGATCAATCCTCACGGGAAGATCTTGGATTGGTGCCCCAGTGGGTGACTTTTATCCTTGACTACTCCTGAGGTGTTTTACTGAATCCTGAGTAACTTCAGGTGTGATTCCCAAATATCTGTGGCCAAAACACCACCTGGAATTCCTCCAGGGTTGCCTCGGAGTGGAACCCTCTGAGTTCAAAAACCACTCAAGGCAGTTTTTCCGGGATCACCCGCAGCAATGCAGGGATTGTCTCGGAGGAATCAACCCAAAAAATAACGGGAGAACCTCACGGAAAACAGGGCGTGGGAGAGCCCACGCTGGGAACGAGGCCAAACTGGGAATCCTGGTTTGCTTCCAGAAGGTTTGGAAGCTCCACGTGTGCGTTCCCTACCTGCAGGTCCTCGATCAGGATGGAATACTGGATCCCCTGGGATTCCAGGAAGGCTTTGACCGACTGGACGTTGGCAGCAGGGATCCTCACGTCCACAGGGAGGGCGGGGGCAGAGGGGTTGATCCAGAAATCCAGCTGGGAAAGGGGAAGGAGAAAGGATTCGGTCACGAGCGGCTCTTCCGGAGCTTTGGGAATGCCGGTTCCTCCCAAATCCAAGGGTTCAGAGCCCTGGAACTCTTTGTGGCCTCACAATGAAATCACAAAGAGGGGGAGGATCAATTTTCCCCAATTCCAGGGCCTTGGGCACAAAAGCAAGAGGGAATTCTGTTTATTTGGAATGGAATTCTGTTTCTTTGGATTTTTATACAATGATATTTTATTATTTTCACTAGAAATAGTTTCAAAAAAAATTCTATTTTACAGCATTGGGTGACCTAAACCCTGCTGGTTTTATTTCCCTTTTCCCTCTCCTTTTCTGAGTTTTCATTCTTGCAATATTCAAATAATCTTAAATGTGAAAAATTCCCACCAGCAGGAGCAGCAACCTGGAATTTTATGGTGTGGTTTTGTGTTTTGATGGAGTATAAACCAACCAACAAATTCCTTCCACAGCACTGGGAGAGAAGCACAAAAACCCCACCATTCCCACTGGAAAAACGGGGGTTTTAGTACCAAGATTAAGAGCAAGAATAATTCAAATACGATTGTAAATCCAGGAGGGGGAAAAAATAGGGATTCAGGGAGTCCTGTACACCGAGCTGGTTCTAGAGCTGGGAGATCAAATATAGAGTATTGAGACGGTAAATTATATTTATATATTTTATTTTTATATATTTATATTGATATATTCTATAGCTGTATTGATATATTTTATGTATTATATTTATATATTTATATATTTTATATTTATATTTATATATTTTATATTGATATTTTTATATTTTATATTCACATTGATATTTTTATATTTATATATTATATTATATATGTATAATTTTATTTGTATTGATATATTTATATTGATATATTTGTATCAATATATCAGTATTTATATTTATATATTTTATATTTAAATATGTATATACTTTATATTTATACTGATATATTTTATATAGATATTTTAATATTTTTAGATTTTTATACTTATATTGATATTTTTATATTTCTATATTATATTATATGTGTATCTTTTTATATTTTTATTGATATATTTTATATTTATGTATTTATATTGATCTAGTATATCTTTTATGTTTATATATGTATATATTTTATATTTATATTGATATATTTTATATTGATATATTTATATCGATATATTTATATCTTTTATGTTTATATATTATGTTTATATATTTATATATTTTATATTTACATTGATACATTTTAGATTGATATATTTTATATTGATATATTTATATTGATATATTTCATATTTCTACTCTACTAGGACAGTAAAAATATTTATGGCAGTGGGACATAAACCCTCCAAATGAGACCCAAATCCACGCCCTGATCCCTTTTCCAATGAGCTGTAAAATCCTGCCCCACCTGGAACATTCCCAAATCCCCCAAGGCCGTACCTCGAGGTGCTCCAGCGACTCCAGGAGCTGCAGCTGCCTCACCTCCTCCTCATTTTTGGTCTTGATCCGGAGAACCTGGTGCCTGCACGGAATCAGGAGCAGTCATTAAATGGTTAATTAAGGGGGTTAATTGCCCAGGGGGGTTCATTTAATCCCCCTGATTTGGCATCACCCAAGAGTTCATCCAACAACCTGCACCTTCACCAGGAAGGAGGCGACGGGTTGGGGAGGTTTTGGCTGCTGAGAAGGACCAGCCCTGGTCATAAACTCATAAAACTCAATTTATGAGT
>NW_020936891.1:0-1015 GCF_003984885.1 Neopelma chrysocephalum
CGCTTCTCGTAGGATTCCCCGATCTGGATCTTCTCCACGAAGCTGTGCTCGGATGCCAGGTGGTCCAGCTCCGCGTAAATCTGGAATGAGGAGTCAGGAGGATGCTCGTGACATGTTTTGTGGAATCGTGGGCTGGTTTGGGTTGGAAGGGACCTTAAAAAACATCTGGTTCCAATTGACACCTTCCACTCTCCCAGGTTGCTCCAACCCGGCCTTGGACACTTCCAAGGATCCAGGGGCAGCCACAGCTTCCCTGGGCAAGGAGTCCTTTATCTCCCTCTTTCAAGATTCCTTTATTTCTCTGTCTCTTTGGAGGCTCAGAAGGAAGGGGTTTGGAGCTCATGGAAAAGTTTGATCAGCACTCGCTCTGATTGTTCTTGACCACTAAATTAATTCAGATAAAACCCAAAACCGGGCGCCAAGAGAAGCTGGAAAGACATCTAGATCCTAAATATTGGGATTCTGATGGGAGACAGCGTGAAGAAAGGCCGGGGAAAAGGAAAGAACCCTCCTGCCCTGAGGGACTCACATCATCCAGGGTGTGGTAGGAGCCAAAGTCGAAGCTGGTGCTTCGCTCCCTCTGGGCGCTCTCAGCCATGTCCTGCTGCTCCTTGTCCAGAACATCCTAAAAAATGACATTCCAAGGGTGAGAAAAGTCTGCTTCGGTCCCAACATGGATTTTAAAAGGCAAGTGTTTGTGCTGAGTTAACCAGAAAGTTCCTGGAATGGTTTGGGTGGGAAGGGAACTGAAGGATCATCCAGTTCCAACCCCAGGGACACCTTGCACTATCCCAGGTTGGTCCAACCCGGCCTTGGACACTTCCAGGGATCCAGGAGCAGCCACAGCTTCTCTGGGAAACCCATTCCAGCCCCTCCCTATCCTCACAGCCAGCAATTCCTTCCCAATATCCCATCCATCCCTGCCCTCTGTCAGTGGGAAGCCATTCCCTGTGTCCTGTCCCTCCATCCCTTGTCCCCAGTCCCTCTCCAGCTCTCCTGGAGCCCCTTTAGGCCC
>NW_020936892.1:0-521 GCF_003984885.1 Neopelma chrysocephalum
GGGTGTCCCAGGATGTCCTTGTCCCACATCCCAGCCCTTGGAATGGGTCAGTTTGGAGCCATGGATCCATAGGGAGCCGGGAATTAAGGGGTGGGGAGCAGGAATGGTTGGATTTGGGAATGGGAGCAGATCCCAGGGGTCTGTGTTCCCTAATCTGGGAATGGGAGCAGATCCCAGGGGTCTGTGTTCCCCAATCTGGGAATGGGAGCAGATCCCAGGGGTCTGCAATCCCTAATCTGGGAATGGCAGCAGATCCCAGGGGTCTGTAATCCCTAATCTGGGAATGGGAGCAGATCCCAGGGGTCTGTAATCCCTAATCTGGGAATGGGAGCAGATCCCAGGGGTCTGTGTTCCCCAATCTGGGAATGGGAGCAGATCCCAGGGGTCTGTAATCCCTAATCTGGGAATGGGAGCAGATCCCAGGGGTCTGTGTTCCCCAATCTGGGAATGGGAGCAGATCCCAGGGGTCTGTAATCCCTAATCTGGGAATGGGAGCAGATCCCAAAGGTCTGCAATCCCTA
>NW_020936893.1:0-300 GCF_003984885.1 Neopelma chrysocephalum
AGAGGGGCATTTGCTCCTAAAGAGCATCTCTGCTCCTGCCTTCTGAGAGAACAGAGGGTGGAACTGAGCAGAGAGGGAGATTTGCTCCCAGAGAGCATCTCTGATCCTCCTTCTCAGGGCACAGAGGGTGGAACTGAAGCAGAGAGGGGGATTTGCTCCTGAAGAGCATCTCTGCTCCTGCCTCCTGAGGGCACAGAGGGTGGAACCAAGTGGAGAGGGGGAGCTTTGCTCCCAGAGAACAGAGGGTGGAACTGAGCAGAGAGGGGCATTTGCTCCTAAAGAGCATCTCTGCTCCTGCCT
>NW_020936894.1:0-1587 GCF_003984885.1 Neopelma chrysocephalum
CTGGGCCTCCAAAGATGGCATTTGCAACCTCCTAAGGAAGCAGGAGTGTCTCTGGGTTTTTTCCTCACTTGTTTAAGTTTCAGGGAGGTTTTTTCCCCAGTAGCCACCAAGGAGCTGCTGCCCCACGGGATGGTGTGGGAGCAGCACGGGCTGTTCCCAGAGAGGTGCTGCAGCTGAGGGACAGAACCCGTGCTGTGCTCTGGGCAGGGACTGGGAGTGTGCAGAGCCTCATGTCCGTGCTCCAGGATGGAATTACCATGGACACACTTTTCCCAGATGGAACAGATTGTCTGATTATACCGGAATCAACCAGAGCAGGATATGTCCAGTTTGGCACTGCCGTGCCCTTACCATAAAACCTGTTCTGGAGAAACCCCAAACCCAGCAGTGAAACATTTCCCTTGGCCGTGAGCACAGAGCTCAGCTCTGACTGACTCCCCCAGTGCTGGGGGAGCACCCCGGGGTGTTGGGTGCTGCCTTGGGAGCCCCGTGTCCATCCCAGGTGCACTGGGTCCATGGGGACCCTCACCTAGGGAATGCCCAGCAGAGATCAGGGTGGAAGATGTGTCCCTCCCTGTCTCCTTCCCCTCTCCTCCCACTGCCAATGCACAGGTTTGGAGACAGGGCACCCCAGGGTAATTCCACAGCGAGGTCAGGATCCCAGGGTTTTCTGAAATTACAAAGCAACTTCTCCACGGTGTCTTTCACGGTGTTAAGCTGATTAGCACCATTTAAAAAGGAAAAAAAGTAGCTTAATTCTATATCTTAGCAAAGCTTCTTTGCCAAGTGCATTCAGGAGAAGAATCCCTCTTCCCAGAGGAGCTGAAACCATTAGGGGATATTTGCTGCTGGAGTCCATCCTCTCCCAGCTCCTTACAGCTACTGTGTGTCCTGGGCTTGTTATTTATAAAAACTCAGGGAAAATCTGTCAAAGCTGTAAGGGGCTGAGGCAAGGAGGTGTCAAACCAGTTCTGTGTCACCTCCCCAGACACAAACCCGCTGCTGGTTTAGGCAGGTCCCACTAAGCACAACTGAAGGTTTTGAATCTCTCCTGCTTAGAAACCTCCTGGATTTTGCCAGCCTCCAGCTGGACTCCACGAGAAGCAGCAGCTCTGAGAGGAAAACTCATGGGCTGGAATCAAACCTTGATGCTGCACTTCACATGCCAGGAGCAGACCCCTGCCCTGGCCAGGATGGGACGGGTGTTGGTGCTGGCTCCCAGCTCTTCCCAAGCATTCCCATTCCTGACCTCTGCTCTCCTCCCACTCGAGTCAGCAGAGCTCAGCATGGGAGAAGGGCTTGGAGCTGCCAGACCTGGCAGGGACTGTGGCACCGGCTCCCACAGCAGGAGAAAGGAGAGAAACCCTTGAGAGAGCTGGAGATAACACAACCTGACAGAAGGGGAAGGGACACGAAAGGTGTATCTGAGAAACCACGAGGGACACAGTTAAATGCACTTGTACGTTCCTGGCACAGTGAGCACAGAACCTGCAGCACACACGGCAGGCTGAGCACCACGGCTCAGGGCTGAGCACCACAGCAGGGCTGAGCACCACAGCTCAGGGCTGAGCACCACAGCTCAGGGCT
>NW_020936895.1:0-1723 GCF_003984885.1 Neopelma chrysocephalum
CTGGGCCTCCAAAGATGGCATTTGCAACCTCCTAAGGAAGCAGGAGTATCTCTGGGTTTTTTCCTCACTTGTTTAAGTTTCAGGGAGGTTTTTTCCCCAGTAGCCACCAAGGAGCTGCTGCCCCACGGGATGGTGTGGGAGCAGCACGGGCTGTTCCCAGAGAGGTGCTGCAGCTGAGGGACAGAACCCGTGCTGTGCTCTGGGGCAGGGACTGGGAGCGTGCAGAGCCTCGTGTCCATGCTCTGGGATGGAATTACCATGGACAAACTTTTCCCAGATGGAACAGATTGTCTGATTATACCGGAATCAACCAGAGCAGGAGCAGGATATGTCCCGTTTGGCACTTACCATAAAACTTACCCGTGCCCTTACCACAAAACCTGTTCTGGAGAAACCCCAAACCCAGCAGTGAAACATTTCCCTTGGCCGTGAGCACAGAGCTCAGCTCTGACTCCCCCAGTGCTGGGGGAGCACCCCAGGGTGTTGGGTGCTGCCTTGGGAGCCCCGTGTCCATCCCAGCTGCATTGGGTCCATAGGGACCCTCACCTAGGGAATGCCCAGCAGAGATCAGGGTGGAAGATGTGTCCCTCCCTGTCTCCTTCCCCTCTCCTCCCACTGCCAATGCACAGGTTTGGAGACAGGGCACCCCAGGGTAATTCCACAGCGAGGTCAGGATCCCAGGGTTTTCTGAAATTACAAAGCAACTTCTCCACGGTGCCTTTCACGGTGTTAAGCTGATTAGCACCATTTAAAAAGGAAAAAAAGTAGCTTAATTCTATATCTTAGCAAAGCTTCTTTGCCAAGTGCATTCAGGAGAAGAATCCCTCTTCCCAGAGGAGCTGAAACCATTAGGGGATATTTGCTGCTGGAGTCCATCCTCTCCCAGCTCCTTACAGCAACTGTGTGTCCTGGGCTTGTTATTTATAAAAACTCAGGGAAAATCTGTCAAAGCTGTAAGGGGCTGAGGCAAGGAGGTGTCAAACCAGTTCTGTGTCACCTCCCCAGACACAAACCCACTGCTGGTTTAGGCAGGTCCCACTAAGCACAACTGAGGGTTTTGAATCTCTCCTGCTCAGAAACCTCCTGGATTTTGCCAGCCTCCAGCTGGACTCCACGAGAAGCAGCAGCTCTGAGAGGAAAACTCATGGGCTGGAATCAAACCTTGATGCTGGACTTCATGTGCCAGGAGCAGCCCCCTGCCCTGGCCAGGAATCAAACCTTGATGCTGCACTTCACATGCCAGGAGCAGCCCCCTGCCCTGGCCAGGATGGGACGGGTGTTGGTGCTGGCTCCAAACTCTTCCCAAGCATTCCCATTCCTGACCTCTGCTCTCCTCCCACTCGAGTCAGCAGAGCTCAGCATGGGAGAAGGGCTTGGAGCTGCCAGACCTGGCAGGGACTGTGGCACCAGCTCCCACAGCAGGAGAAAGGAGAGAAACCCTTGAGAGAGCTGGAGATAACACAACCTGACAGAAGGGGAAGGGACACGAAAGGTGTGTCTGAGAAACCACCAGTGACACAGTTAAATGCACTTGTACGTTCCTGGCACAGTGAGCACAGAACCTGCAGCACACACGGCAGGCTGAGCACCACAGCAGGGCTGAGCATCACAGCTCAGAACTGAGCACCACAGCTCAGGGATGAACACCACAGCTCAGGGCTGAGCACCACAGCTCAGGCTGAGCACCACAGCTCAGGGCTGAGCACCACAGCTCAGGGCTGAG
>NW_020936896.1:0-1611 GCF_003984885.1 Neopelma chrysocephalum
AGAAGGACCAGCCCTGGTCATAAACTCATAAAACTCAATTTATGAGTTGTTTTTTCAGCAGGAAAATGATGTTGTGGTGGAGTTTGGGGGGCACAGGATCTCTTTTATTTAAAAACTGGGATTTGTTGCTTGGTTTAGTCCCGGATCATTGCCGGGTGACGCCATTCCAAGGGGGAATGAATCCCCCTCTGGAAGCGCCTCACCCCACCAGCTGTGGAGTGAGGGACAACAACTGGAAGCACGGCCTGGGATCAATTCCAGGGTCGGCTCTAGAGGTGGAAAATACACCTTAAAATGGGGACAAAGAGGGTAAAACCTGAGCTCGGATTTGGGGGTTTTATTCACCACCAGCTCACAGCTGGTCCCTCCCTCTGCCCAGCTCAGGGATGAGGTTTTTTGGGTTGGACCGACTTAAATCAATGTTTTTCCACATTAATAACTCATTATTGGATTCTCCACCTCTGTTTTATTTCAGGAATGGATATTCCTGAAAATGTCGCTGGATTCACGAGAATTCAGTCCAGGATTAAATGATTGAAGTTTAAATGATCTCCTCACCTTACAAAGCCCTGAGTTTGAGTAAGTGATGTACATTTAAGTTATATTTATTATTTTTTTATTCTTAATCCTTAAATCTTCGTGATTTACTCCCTGGGATCCGGCTCTCACTTACTGAATCCCAGGATTTCTTGATCAGGTTTTTCGTCCCTTTTAATTATCAAAAGTCCTTCCGTGGTCAGAGACAATTTTTGCAACGCAACCTAAAGATAAACCTCTGGAATTTAACGGTTGGAGACGAGGGTTTGGATCGCTCAGGAAGGCAGAAATGAGGGAAAGGAGGAGAAAAAAACTTGGAAAACAACGGGGGAGTAGCGAGATCTCTGATCCCAAGCCAGGCTCTGGTTTTAAGCTCTGCTTTGTGCTGGACTAAGTCTGTCAAGCTCGAGGTTTAGGCCCAGCTCAAGGCTCGGGGAACAGCAAAAGCCAAAAAAAAGCCTTGGATGAGCAGGAATTCAGGAGCTCAACTGCTTAGAAAACCTGAATTCGAGCGGAGAGAGGCTCCTTCAAACACCAGGGAACCAAAGGAACGGGAGGAATCGGTTGGAAAACGCCGGGAATGTGCCCCGGGCGGGTTTGGTAAAGCTGAGCTCAAACCAAAAGTGAGAGGAACTCGAACCAAAACCCAGAGGAACTCGAACCAAAACCCAGAGGAACTCACCCCACGAAGGTCTCCAGGGCCAGGGAAGCCCCCAGGAGGGCACTGAGGAGCAGAACCAGCCTCATCTTCGCCGCGGGCTCGGCTCGGCCTGGGAAAACAGGGATTTATGCCGGGCTTTATTCCCAGATAAAACCTTATCTGGGCCGAGCTATCGCCCCACGCGCCCGAGTTCCCACCCTTATCAACCCCCTCGAGGCCACGGGGAGGCCGAGGGCACCTCCAGACTCGGATTTTCCAATGGCACAGCCAGGGCAGGAGGCGGGTCCGGAGCAATGTGTGTCCTTTCACACGGATTCCCGGGAAAACAAGGGCCATCCCGGCCCTCGCTGCGGCCTGGGAGCTCTGGGCTGGGGGGTCGTGTCCCAGAGATCCCAGAGAGTTTTATCCCAGTC
>NW_020936897.1:0-1574 GCF_003984885.1 Neopelma chrysocephalum
AGAAGGACCAGCCCTGGTCATAAACTCATAAAACTCAATTTATGAGTTGTTTTTTCAGCAGGAAAATGATGTTGTGGTGGAGTTTGGGGGGCACAGGATCTCTTTTATTTAAAAACTGGGATTTGTTGCTTGGTTTAGTCCCGGATCATTGCCGGGTGACGCCATTCCAAGGGGGAATGAATCCCCCTCTGGAAGCGCCTCACCCCACCAGCTGTGGAGTGAGGGACAACAACTGGAAGCACGGCCTGGGATCAATTCCAGGGTCGGCTCTAGAGGTGGAAAATACACCTTAAAATGGGGACAAAGAGGGTAAAACCTGAGCTCGGATTTGGGGGTTTTATTCACCACCAGCTCACAGCTGGTCCCTCCCTCTGCCCAGCTCAGGGATGAGGTTTTTTGGGTTGGACCGACTTAAATCAATGTTTTTCCACATTAATAACTCATTATTGGATTCTCCACCTCTGTTTTATTTCAGGAATGGATATTCCTGAAAATGTCGCTGGATTCACGAGAATTCAGTCCAGGATTAAATGATTGAAGTTTAAATGATCTCCTCACCTTACAAAGCCCTGAGTTTGAGTAAGTGATGTACATTTAAGTTATATTTATTATTTTTTTATTCTTAATCCTTAAATCTTCGTGATTTACTCCCTGGGATCCGGCTCTCACTTACTGAATCCCAGGATTTCTTGATCAGGTTTTTCGTCCCTTTTAATTATCAAAAGTCCTTCCGTGGTCAGAGACAATTTTTGCAACGCAACCTAAAGATAAACCTCTGGAATTTAACGGTTGGAGACGAGGGTTTGGATCGCTCAGGAAGGCAGAAATGAGGGAAAGGAGGAGAAAAAAACTTGGAAAACAACGGGGGAGTAGCGAGATCTCTGATCCCAAGCCAGGCTCTGGTTTTAAGCTCTGCTTTGTGCTGGACTAAGTCTGTCAAGCTCGAGGTTTAGGCCCAGCTCAAGGCTCGGGGAACAGCAAAAGCCAAAAAAAAGCCTTGGATGAGCAGGAATTCAGGAGCTCAACTGCTTAGAAAACCTGAATTCGAGCGGAGAGAGGCTCCTTCAAACACCAGGGAACCAAAGGAACGGGAGGAATCGGTTGGAAAACGCCGGGAATGTGCCCCGGGCGGGTTTGGTAAAGCTGAGCTCAAACCAAAAGTGAGAGGAACTCGAACCAAAACCCAGAGGAACTCGAACCAAAACCCAGAGGAACTCACCCCACGAAGGTCTCCAGGGCCAGGGAAGCCCCCAGGAGGGCACTGAGGAGCAGAACCAGCCTCATCTTCGCCGCGGGCTCGGCTCGGCCTGGGAAAACAGGGATTTATGCCGGGCTTTATTCCCAGATAAAACCTTATCTGGGCCGAGCTATCGCCCCACGCGCCCGAGTTCCCACCCTTATCAACCCCCTCGAGGCCACGGGGAGGCCGAGGGCACCTCCAGACTCGGATTTTCCAATGGCACAGCCAGGGCAGGAGGCGGGTCCGGAGCAATGTGTGTCCTTTCACACGGATTCCCGGGAAAACAAGGGCCATCCCGGCCCTCGCCGCGGCCCAGGAGCTCCAGGCTGGGGGG
>NW_020936898.1:0-3355 GCF_003984885.1 Neopelma chrysocephalum
CGCTTCTCGTAGGATTCCCCGATCTGGATCTTCTCCACGAAGCTGTGTTCGGATGCCAGGTGGTCCAGCTCCGCGTAAATCTGGAATGAGGAGTCAGGAGGATGCTCGTGACATGTTTTGTGGAATCGTGGGCTGGTTTGGGTTGGAAGGGACCTTAAAAAACATCTGGTTCCAATTGACACCTTCCACTATCCCAGGTTTGCTCCAACCTGGCCTTGGACACTTCCAGGGATCCAGGGGCAGCCACAGCTTCCCTGGGCAAGGAGTCCTTTATCTCCCTATTTCAAGATTCCTTTATTTCTCTGTCTCTTTGGAGGCTCAGAAGGAAGGGGTTTGGAGCTCATGGAAAAGTTTGATCAGCACTCGCTCTGATTGTTCTTGACCACTAAATTAATTCAGATAAAACCCAAAACCAGGCGCCAAGAGAAGCTGGAGAGACATCTAGATCCTAAATATTGGAATTCTGATGGGAGGCAGCGTGAAGAAAGGCCGGGGAAAAGGAGAGAACCCTCCTGCCCTGAGGGACTCACATCATCCAGGGTGTGGTAGGAGCCGAAGTCGAAGCTGGTGCTTCGCTCCCTCTGGGCGCTCTCGGCCATGTCCTGCTGCTCCTTGTCCAGAACATCCTAAAAAATGACATTCCAAGGGTGAGAAAAGTCTGCTTCGGTCACAACATGGATTTTAAAAGGCAAGTGTTTGTGCTGAGTAAACCAGAGAATTCCTGGAATGGTTTGGGTGGGAATGGAACTTAAGGATCATCCAGTTCCATGGGCAGGGACACCTCCCACTATCCCAGGTTGCTCCAGCCTGGCCTTGGGCACTTCCAGGGATCCAGGGGCAGCCACAGCTTCTCTGGGAAACCCATTCCAGCCCCTCCCCACCCTCCCATCCAGGAATTCCTTCCCCATATCCCATCTCTCCCTGCCCTCTGGCACTGGGAAGCCATTCCCTGTGTCCTGTCCCTCCATGCCTTGTCCCCAGTCCCTCTCCAGCTCTCCTGGAGCCCCTTCAGGCCCTGCAAGGGGCTCTCAGCTCTCCCTGGAGCCTTCTCTTCTCCAGGGGAACATTCCCAGCTCTCCCAGCCTGGCTCCAGAGCAGAGGGATCCAGCCCTGGGAGCAGCTCCGTGTCCTCCTCCGGATTCATTGGTTCCGGTGCCATTTTGGGATCAATCCTCACGGGAAGATCTTGGATTGGTGCCCCAGTGGGTGACTTTTATCCTTGACTACTCCTGACGTGTTTTACTGAATCCTGAGTAACTTCAGGTGTGATTCCCAAATATCTGTGGCCAAAACACCACCTGGAATTCCTCCAGGGTTGCCTCGGAGTGGAACCCTCTGAGTTCAAAAACCACTCAAGGCAGTTTTTCCGGGATCACCCGCAGCAATCCAGGGATTGTCTCGGAGGAATCAACCCAAAAAATAATAGGAGAACCTCACGGAAAACAGGGCGTGGGAGAGCCCATGCTGGGAACGAGGCCAAACTGGGAATCCTGGTTTGCTTCCAGAAGGTTTGGAAGCTCCACGTGTGCGTTCCCTACCTGCAGGTCCTCGATCAGGATGGAATACTGGATCCCCTGGGATTCCAGGAAGGCTTTGACCGACTGGACGTTGGCAGCAGGGATCCTCACGTCCACAGGGAGGGCGGGGGCAGAGGGGTTGATCCAGAAATCCAGCTGGGAAAGGGGAAGGAGAAAGGATTCGGTCACGAGCGGCTCTTCCGGAGCTTTGGGAATGCCGGTTCCTCCCAAATCCAAGGGTTCAGAGCCCTGGAACTCTTTGTGGCCTCACAATGAAATCACAAAGAGGGGGAGGATTAATTTTCCCCAATTCCAGGGCCTTGGGCACAAAAGCAAGAGGGAATTCCGTTTATTTGGATTGGAATTCCGTTTATTTGGATTTTTATACGATGATATTTTATTATTTTCACTAGAAATTGTTTCAAAAAAAATTCTATTTTACAGCATTGGGTGACCTAAACCCTGCTGGTTTTATTTCCCTTTTCCCTCTCCTTTTCTGAGTTTTCATTCTTGCAATATTCAAATAATCTTAAATGTGAAAAATTCCCACCAGCAGGGAGCAGCAACCTGGAATTTTAGGGTGTGGTTTTGTGTTTCAACGGAGTATAAACCAACCAACAAATTCCTTCCACAGCATTAGGAGAGAAGCACAAAAAACCTACCATTCCCACTGGTTTTAGTACCAAGATTAAGAACAAGAATAATTCAAATACGATTGTAAATCCAGGAGGGGAAAAAAAATAGGGATTCAGGGAGTCCTGTACACCGAGGTGGTTCTAGAGCTGGGAGATCAAATATAGAGTATTGAGACAGTAAATTATATTTATATATTTTATTTTTATATATTTACATTGATATATTTTATATTTTATATACATTGATGTGTTTTATATTTATATATTTATATTGGTATCTTTTATATTATATTTATATATGTCTATATTTTATATTTATATTGATACATTTTATATTTATTTATTTATATCAATATATTTATATTTATATATTTTATATTGATATATTTTATATTTATATATTATATATGTATATTTTTATATTGATGTCTTTCATATTTATATATTATATTTATACATGTATATATTTTATTTTTATATTGATATATTTTATATTGATATATTTCTATTCATATCTTTTATATAAATATATCTATATATTATATTTATATATGTATATATTTTATTTTTATATTGATATTTTTATATTTATATATTATATTTGTATTGATATGCTTGTATTGATATATTTTATATTGATATATTTATATTGATATATTTTATATTTATATATTTTATTTTTATATGTATATATTTTATATTTATATTGATATATTTTATATTGATATATTTATACTGACATATTTATATTGATATATTTCATATTTCTACTCTACTAGGACAGTAAAAATATTTATGGCAGCAGGACATAAACCCTCCAAATGAGACCCAAATCCACGCCCTGATCCCTTTTCCAATGAGCTGTAAAATCCTGCCCCACCTGGAACATTCCCAAATCCCCCAAGGCCGTACCTCGAGGTGCTCCAGCGACTCCAGGAGTTGCAGCTGCCTCACCTCCTCCTCATTTTTGGTCTTGATCCGGAGCACCTGGTGCCTGCACGGAATCAGGAGCAGTCATTAAATGGTTAATTAAGGGGGTTAATTGCCCAGGGGGGGTTCATTTAATCCCCCTGATTTGGCATCACCCAAGAGTTCATCCAACAACCTGCACCTTCACCGGGAAGGAGGCGACGGGTTGGGGAGGTTTTGGCCGCTCAGAAGGACCAGCCCTGGTCATAAACTCATAAAACTCAATTTATGAGT
>NW_020936899.1:0-400 GCF_003984885.1 Neopelma chrysocephalum
CAAGGGGCTCTCAGCTCTCCCTGGAGCCTTCTCTTCTCCAGGGGAACATTCCCAGCTCTCCCAGCTTGGCTCCAGAGCAGAGGGATCCAGTCCCAAAAGTTTCTGTTCATCCTCACCTTTGGCTGGGAAGGGACCTTAAAGCCCATCCAGTTCCAACCCCGACACCTTCCACTATCCCAGGTTGCTCCAACCCGCCCTTGGACACTTCCAGGGATCCAGGGGCAGCCACAGCTTCTCTGGGAAACCCATTCCAGCCCCTCCCCACCCTCCCAGCCAGCAATTCCTTCCCAATATCCCATCTCTCCCTGCCCTCTGGCAGTGGGAAGCCATTCCCTGTGTCCTGTCCCTCCATTCCTTGTCCCCAGTCCCTCTCCAGCTCTCCTGGAGCCCCTTTAGGCCC
>NW_020936900.1:0-2393 GCF_003984885.1 Neopelma chrysocephalum
CAAGGGGCTCTCAGCTCTCCCTGGAGCCTTCTCTTCTCCAGGGGAACCCCCTCAGCTCTCCCAGCCTGGCTCTAGAGCAGAGGGATCCAGCCCTGGGAGCAGCTCCGTGTCCTCCTCTGGATTCATTGGTTCTGGTGCCATTTTGGGATCAATCCTCACGGGAAGATCTTGGATTGGTGCCCCAGTGGGTGACTTTTATCCTTGACTACTCCTGAGGTGTTTTACTGAATCCTGAGTAACTTCAGGTGTGATTCCCAAATATCTGTGGCCAAAACACCACCTGGAATTCCTCCAGGGTTGCCTCGGAGTGGAACCCTCTGAGTTCAAAAACCACTCAAGGCAGTTTTTCCGGGATCACCCGCAGCAATGCAGGGATTGTCTCGGAGGAATCAACCCAAAAAATAACGGGAGAACCTCACGGAAAACAGGGCGTGGGAGAGCCCACGCTGGGAACGAGGCCAAACTGGGAATCCTGGTTTGCTTCCAGAAGGTTTGGAAGCTCCACGTGTGCGTTCCCTACCTGCAGGTCCTCGATCAGGATGGAATACTGGATCCCCTGGGATTCCAGGAAGGCTTTGACCGACTGGACGTTGGCAGCAGGGATCCTCACGTCCACAGGGAGGGCGGGGGCAGAGGGGTTGATCCAGAAATCCAGCTGGGAAAGGGGAAGGAGAAAGGATTCGGTCACGAGCGGCTCTTCCGGAGCTTTGGGAATGCCGGTTCCTCCCAAATCCAAGGGTTCAGAGCCCTGGAACTCTTTGTGGCCTCACAATGAAATCACAAAGAGGGGGAGGATCAATTTTCCCCAATTCCAGGGCCTTGGGCACAAAAGCAAGAGGGAATTCTGTTTATTTGGAATGGAATTCTGTTTCTTTGGATTTTTATACAATGATATTTTATTATTTTCACTAGAAATAGTTTCAAAAAAAATTCTATTTTACAGCATTGGGTGACCTAAACCCTGCTGGTTTTATTTCCCTTTTCCCTCTCCTTTTCTGAGTTTTCATTCTTGCAATATTCAAATAATCTTAAATGTGAAAAATTCCCACCAGCAGGAGCAGCAACCTGGAATTTTATGGTGTGGTTTTGTGTTTTGATGGAGTATAAACCAACCAACAAATTCCTTCCACAGCACTGGGAGAGAAGCACAAAAACCCCACCATTCCCACTGGAAAAACGGGGGTTTTAGTACCAAGATTAAGAGCAAGAATAATTCAAATACGATTGTAAATCCAGGAGGGGGAAAAAATAGGGATTCAGGGAGTCCTGTACACCGAGCTGGTTCTAGAGCTGGGAGATCAAATATAGAGTATTGAGACGGTAAATTATATTTATATATTTTATTTTTATATATTTATATTGATATATTCTATAGCTGTATTGATATATTTTATGTATTATATTTATATATTTATATATTTTATATTTATATTTATATATTTTATATTGATATTTTTATATTTTATATTCACATTGATATTTTTATATTTATATATTATATTATATATGTATAATTTTATTTGTATTGATATATTTATATTGATATATTTGTATCAATATATCAGTATTTATATTTATATATTTTATATTTAAATATGTATATACTTTATATTTATACTGATATATTTTATATAGATATTTTAATATTTTTAGATTTTTATACTTATATTGATATTTTTATATTTCTATATTATATTATATGTGTATCTTTTTATATTTTTATTGATATATTTTATATTTATGTATTTATATTGATCTAGTATATCTTTTATGTTTATATATGTATATATTTTATATTTATATTGATATATTTTATATTGATATATTTATATCGATATATTTATATCTTTTATGTTTATATATTATGTTTATATATTTATATATTTTATATTTACATTGATACATTTTAGATTGATATATTTTATATTGATATATTTATATTGATATATTTCATATTTCTACTCTACTAGGACAGTAAAAATATTTATGGCAGTGGGACATAAACCCTCCAAATGAGACCCAAATCCACGCCCTGATCCCTTTTCCAATGAGCTGTAAAATCCTGCCCCACCTGGAACATTCCCAAATCCCCCAAGGCCGTACCTCGAGGTGCTCCAGCGACTCCAGGAGCTGCAGCTGCCTCACCTCCTCCTCATTTTTGGTCTTGATCCGGAGAACCTGGTGCCTGCACGGAATCAGGAGCAGTCATTAAATGGTTAATTAAGGGGGTTAATTGCCCAGGGGGGTTCATTTAATCCCCCTGATTTGGCATCACCCAAGAGTTCATCCAACAACCTGCACCTTCACCAGGAAGGAGGCGACGGGTTGGGGAGGTTTTGGCTGCTGAGAAGGACCAGCCCTGGTCATAAACTCATAAAACTCAATTTATGAGT
>NW_020936901.1:0-1015 GCF_003984885.1 Neopelma chrysocephalum
CGCTTCTCGTAGGATTCCCCGATCTGGATCTTCTCCACGAAGCTGTGCTCGGATGCCAGGTGGTCCAGCTCCGCGTAAATCTGGAATGAGGAGTCAGGAGGATGCTCGTGACATGTTTTGTGGAATCGTGGGCTGGTTTGGGTTGGAAGGGACCTTAAAAAACATCTGGTTCCAATTGACACCTTCCACTCTCCCAGGTTGCTCCAACCCGGCCTTGGACACTTCCAAGGATCCAGGGGCAGCCACAGCTTCCCTGGGCAAGGAGTCCTTTATCTCCCTCTTTCAAGATTCCTTTATTTCTCTGTCTCTTTGGAGGCTCAGAAGGAAGGGGTTTGGAGCTCATGGAAAAGTTTGATCAGCACTCGCTCTGATTGTTCTTGACCACTAAATTAATTCAGATAAAACCCAAAACCGGGCGCCAAGAGAAGCTGGAAAGACATCTAGATCCTAAATATTGGGATTCTGATGGGAGACAGCGTGAAGAAAGGCCGGGGAAAAGGAAAGAACCCTCCTGCCCTGAGGGACTCACATCATCCAGGGTGTGGTAGGAGCCAAAGTCGAAGCTGGTGCTTCGCTCCCTCTGGGCGCTCTCAGCCATGTCCTGCTGCTCCTTGTCCAGAACATCCTAAAAAATGACATTCCAAGGGTGAGAAAAGTCTGCTTCGGTCCCAACATGGATTTTAAAAGGCAAGTGTTTGTGCTGAGTTAACCAGAAAGTTCCTGGAATGGTTTGGGTGGGAAGGGAACTGAAGGATCATCCAGTTCCAACCCCAGGGACACCTTGCACTATCCCAGGTTGGTCCAACCCGGCCTTGGACACTTCCAGGGATCCAGGAGCAGCCACAGCTTCTCTGGGAAACCCATTCCAGCCCCTCCCTATCCTCACAGCCAGCAATTCCTTCCCAATATCCCATCCATCCCTGCCCTCTGTCAGTGGGAAGCCATTCCCTGTGTCCTGTCCCTCCATCCCTTGTCCCCAGTCCCTCTCCAGCTCTCCTGGAGCCCCTTTAGGCCC
>NW_020936902.1:0-862 GCF_003984885.1 Neopelma chrysocephalum
TGGGATCCCCTGGATCAATGTGGGATCCCCCGGGTCAATGTGGGATCTCGTGGATAAATGGGGATTCCCTGGATCAGTGTGGGATCCTCCAGATCAATGTGGGATCCCTCTAGCTTAATGTGGGATCCCCTGGATCAATGTGGGATCCTCCAGATCAATGTGGGATCCCCTGGATCAATACCAACCCCCCTGGATAAATACGGAACCCCCCAGATTAATCTGGGATCCCCTGGTTCGATCTGGGTCCCTTTGGATCGATGTGAGATCCCCTGGATCACTGTGGGATCCTCCAGATCAATGTGGGATCCTCCAGATCAATGTGAGATCCCCCAGACCAATGTGGGATCCCCTGGATCAATGTGGGATACTCTGGATCAATGTGGGATCCCCTGGTTCAATGTGGGATCCCTCGGATCAATACCAACCCCCTCAGATTAATACAGAACCCCCCAGATTAATCTGGGATCCCCTGGCTCGATCCGGGATCAATCTGGAACCCCTCAGATCCATCAGGATCCCCTGGATCAATCCCAGGCCCCTTGGATCAATGTGGGAGCCCCTGGATCGATTGGGAGGCACTGGATGGAGCCAGGACCCCCCAGATCAATCGGGATCCCCTGGATCAATACCAGGCTGCCGGAATCAATAGGGGACCCCTGGCTCAGTGTGGGACCTGCTAGGATCAATGTGGGACCTGCCGGGATCAATAGGGGACCCCTGGGATCAATAGGGGACCCCTGGATCAATAGGGGACCCCTGGATCAATGTGGGACCTGCCGGGATCAATGTAGGACCCCCGGGATCAATAGGGGACCCTGGGATCAATGTGGGACCTGCCGGGATCAATAGGGGACCCCTGGGA
>NW_020936903.1:0-1004 GCF_003984885.1 Neopelma chrysocephalum
TGGGATCCCCTGGATCAATGTGGGATCCCCCGGGTCAATGTGGGATCCCGTGGATAAATGGGGATTCCCTGGATCAGTGTGGGATCCTCCAGATCAATGTGGGATCCCTCTAGCTTAATGTGGGATCCCCTGGATCAATGTGGGATCCTCCAGATCAATGTGGGATCCCCTGGATCAATACCAACCCCCCTGGATAAATACGGAACCCCCCAGATTAATCTGGGATCCCCTGGTTCGATCTGGGTCCCTTTGGATCGATGTGAGATCCCCTGGATCACTGTGGGATCCTCCAGATCAATGTGGGATCCTCCAGATCAATGTGAGATCCCCCAGACCAATGTGGGATCCCCTGGATCAATGTGGGATCCTCTGGATCAATGTGGGATCCCCTGGCTCAATGTGGGATCCCTTGGATCAATACCAACCCCCTCAGATTAATACAGAACCCCCCAGATTAATCTGGGATCCCCTGGCTCGATCCGGGATCAATCTGGAACCCCTCAGATCCATCAGGATCCCCTGGATCAATCCCAGGCCCCTTGGATCAATGTGGGAGCCCCTGGATCGATTGGGAGGCACTGGATGGAGCCAGGACCCCCCAGATCAATCGGGATCCCCTGGATCAATACCAGGCTGCCGGGATCAATAGGGGACCCCTGGCTCAGTGTGGGACCTGCTGGGATCAATGTGGGACCTGCCGGGATCAATAGGGGACCCCTGGATCAATAGGGGACCCCTGGATCAATGTGGGACCTGCCGGGATCAATGTAGGACCCCCGGGATCAATAGGGGACCCTGGGATCAATGTGGGACCTGCTGGGATCAATAGGGGACTCCCGGGATCAATAGGGGACTCCTGGCTCAATGTGGGACCTGCCAGGATCAATAGGGGACCCCTGAATCAATATGGGACCTGCTGGGATCAATGTGGGACCCTCGGATCAATGTGGGACCCTCGGATCAATGTGGGACCTGCCGGGATCAATAGGGGACCCCTGGGATCA
>NW_020936904.1:0-609 GCF_003984885.1 Neopelma chrysocephalum
ACGTGTTTCGCTCGATTTTGTCATTCTGAGGAGTTAAAATTTCGAATTAAGCAATCAAACACACGGTTGATGGTATTAATTCCACTATTTTTTCTGTCAGTTTGCTCCTTAAAGACAGAATAAAACGTAATTTTATACAAAGGCTGGATGGGGCTCTGAGTAACCAGTTCTAGAGGAAGGAGGTGGAACAAGATGAGCTTTAAGGTTCCTTCCAGGGGGACCCTTCCTTTTCAACAGGATAAAGGTGATCCCATCAAAAAATGCTAACAACAGATATTATTGAAAAGGTAATCCAGGAAAAATACCCCAAAATACCCCAAATCACACCCAAAATCACTGGCTTTTTTTCTTATATTTATCCCAACCCTTTACTTTACAACCCAAATACTTTGTCAGGTGTTGCAGAAACACTCTTTGGCCCCTTTATGTTCTGAATTTGCTCTTCATGGTCATATACAAGAAATAGGCTGGTGTGACCAGAAGGCAACCAGAATATGACCAGAATTTAAGCAAAATATGACCAGAATATGACCAGAATTCGACCAGAGTTTGACAAGAGTTTAACCAGAATACAACCAGAATTAGACCAGAATACAACCAGAATTAGAC
>NW_020936905.1:0-723 GCF_003984885.1 Neopelma chrysocephalum
ACGTGTTTCGCTCGATTTTGTCATTCTGAGGAGTTAAAATTTCGAATCAAGCAATCAAACACACGGTTGATGGTATTAATTCCACTATTTTTTCTGTTAGTTTGCTCCTTAAAGACAGAATAAAATGTAATTTTATACAAAGGCTGGATGGGGCTCTGAGTAACCAGTTCTAGAGGAAGGAGGTGGAACAAGATGAGCTTTAAGGTTCCTTCCAGGGGGACCCTTCCTTTTCAACAGGATAAAGGTGATCTCATCAAAAAATGCTAACAACAGATATTACTGAAAAGGTAATCCAGGAAAAATACCCCAAAATACCCCAAATCACACCCAAAATCACTGGCTTTTTTTCTTATATTTATCCCAACCCTTTACTTTACAACCCAAATTCTTTGTCAGGTGTTCCAGAAACACTCTTTGGTCCCTTTATGTTCTGAATTTGCTCTTCGTGGTCATATACAAGAAATAGGCTGGTGTGACCAGAATGCAACCAGAATATGACCAGAATTTGACCGGAATTTAAGCAAAATATGACCAGAATATGACCAGAATTTGACTAGAATTTAACCAGAATATGACCAGAATTCGACCAGAGTTTGACAAGAGTTTAACCAGAATATGACCAGAATTCAACCAGAGTTTGACAAGAGTTTAACCAGAATATCCAGAATGCAACCAGAATACGACCAGAATACGACCAGAATTCGACCAGAATTCGACCAGAAT
>NW_020936906.1:0-458 GCF_003984885.1 Neopelma chrysocephalum
ATTGCAAAATTCCAATTTCCAAATTATTGCAAAATTCCAATTTCCACCGATCATGAACCCATAGAAACCCCTCTAATATCTGGGAAGCATTTCCTACATGAATGAGGTTTTGAGCAGGGAATTTTCCATCTGGTTACAAAATCCCAATTTCCACTAATGAGGAATTTACAGGACCTCCTCTTATATCTGGGAAATGTTTCCTGCATGAATGAAGTTTTAAACAGGGAATTTTCCAAATTATTGCAAAATCCCAATTTCCACCGATCAGGATCCCACAGGAGCCCCTCTGACAGCTGGGAAGAATGTCCTGCATGACTGAGGTTTTAAACAGGGGATATTCCAAATTATTGTGAAATTCCAATTTCCACATTATTGGAAAATTCCAAATTCCACTGATCAGGAACCCCTCTCGTATCTGGGAAGCGTTTCCTACATGAATGAGGTTTTGAGCAGGGAAT
>NW_020936907.1:0-603 GCF_003984885.1 Neopelma chrysocephalum
TCACATGTATGGACAGCACATAGGTGAGAGAAAGCCAGGGGGACCTCTGGGGGAAAGGCTTTTGGGGGAAAAACGGCAGGAAAAGTGGTCCCAGGGGTGAAGGAAAAGCGTGGGAGGACTCCCGGCACCTTCCGGGGCTGGTTACGACCTAAATGAGGGGCCTGAGAGCGTCCAAATTGGTGCAAAATTCCAATTCCTGCTGATCAGGAACTCACAGGAGCCCCTCTGACAGCAAAATTCTGATTTCCACTGATCATGAACCCATAGGAACCCCTCTTATATCTGGGAAGAGTTTCCTGCATGAATGGGGTTTTGAGCAGGGAATATTCCAAATTATTGCACAATTCCAATTTCCAAATTATTGCAAAATTCTGATTTCCACTGATTTTGAACCCATAGGAACCCCTCTGACAGCTGGGAAGCATTTCATACATGAATGAGGTTTTGAGCAGGGAATATTCCAAATTATTGCAAAATTCCAATTTCTGCTGATCAGGAACTCACAGGAGCCCCTCTGACAGCTGGGAAGAGTTTCCTGAATAAATAAAATTTTGAGCAGGGAATATTCCAAATTATTGCAAAATTCCAATTTCCAAATTATTG
>NW_020936908.1:0-995 GCF_003984885.1 Neopelma chrysocephalum
TCACATGTATGGACAGCACATAGGTGAGAGAAAGCCAGGGGGACCTCGGGGGGAAAGGCTTTTGGGGGAAAAACGGCAGGAAAAGTGGTCCCTGGGGTGAAGGAAAAGCGTGGGAGGACTCTCGGTACCCTCCAGGGCCGGTTGAGACCTAAAAGAGGGACCTGAGAGCATCCAAATTGGTGCAAAATTCCAATTCCTGCTGATCAGGAGCCCCTCTGACAGCTGGGAAGTGTTTCCTGCATAAATGAGATTTTGAGCAGGGAATATTCCAAATTATTGCAAAATTCCAATTTCCACTGATCTTGAACCCATAGGAACCCTTCTTATATCTGGGAAGAGTTTCCTGCATGAATGAGATTTTGAGCAGGGAATATTCCATATGGTTAAAAAATCCCAGTTTCCACTGATCAGGAACTCACAGAAGCCCCTCTGACAGCTGGGAAGAGTTTTCTGCATAAATAAGATTTTGAGCAGGGAATATTCCAAATTATTGCAAAATTCCGATTTCCAAATTATTGCAAAATTCCGATTTCCAAATTATTGCAAAATTCCAATTTCCACTGATCAGGAACCCACAGGAACCCCTCCTATATCTGGGAAGCATTTCATACATGACTGAGGTTTAAAATGGAATATTCCGAATCATTGCAAAATTCCAATTTCAAAATTATTGCAAAATTCTGATTTCCACTGATCAGGAACCCATAAGAGCCCCTCTTATATCTGGGAAGTGTTTCCTGCATGACTGAGGTTTTAAATGGGGAATATTCCGAATTATTGCAAAATCCCAATTTCCACCGATCAGGATCCCACAGGAGCCCCTCTGACAGCTGTGAAGAATGTCCTGCATGACTGAGGTTTTAAACAGGGAATATTCCAAATTATTGTGAAATTCCAATTTCCACATTATTGGAAAATTCCAAATTCCACTGATCAGGAACCCCTCTTGTATCTGGGAAGCGTTTCCTACATGAATGAGGTTTTGAGCAGGGAAT
>NW_020936909.1:0-351 GCF_003984885.1 Neopelma chrysocephalum
AACTAATTAAGCCTCATATATTAAACTGTATCTAGAACTAATTAAGCTCTACACATTAAACTGTACCTAGAACTAATTAAGCTCCACACATTAAACTGGATCTAGAACTAATTAAGCTCCACATATTAAACTGTACCTAGAACTGCTAATCCCCCTTAAACTGATTCTAGAACTAACTAAGCCCCATATATTAAACTGGATCTATAAGTAATTAAGCTCCACACATTAAATTGAATCTAGAACTAATTAAGCTCCAGGCATTATACTGTATCTAGGACCAATTAAGCCCCATATATTAAACTGTATCTAGAACTAATTAAGCCTCATATATTAAACTGTATCTAGAACTAA
>NW_020936910.1:0-300 GCF_003984885.1 Neopelma chrysocephalum
AGAGGGGCATTTGCTCCTAAAGAGCATCTCTGCTCCTGCCTTCTGAGAGAACAGAGGGTAGAACTGAGCAGAGAGGGAGATTTGCTCCCAGAGAGCATCTCTGATCCTCCTTCTCAGGGCACAGAGGGTGGAACTGAAGCAGAGAGGGGGATTTGCTCCTGAAGAGCATCTCTGCTCCTGCCTCCTGAGGGCACAGAGGGTGGAACCAAGTGGAGAGGGGGAGCTTTGCTCCCAGAGAACAGAGGGTGGAACTGAGCAGAGAGGGGCATTTGCTCCTAAAGAGCATCTCTGCTCCTGCCT
>NW_020936911.1:0-521 GCF_003984885.1 Neopelma chrysocephalum
GGGTGTCCCAGGATGTCCTTGTCCCACATCCCAGCCCTTGGAATGGGTCAGTTTGGAGCCATGGATCCATAGGGAGCCGGGAATTAAGGGGTGGGGAGCAGGAATGGTTGGATTTGGGAATGGGAGCAGATCCCAGGGGTCTGTGTTCCCTAATCTGGGAATGGGAGCAGATCCCAGGGGTCTGTGTTCCCCAATCTGGGAATGGGAGCAGATCCCAGGGGTCTGCAATCCCTAATCTGGGAATGGCAGCAGATCCCAGGGGTCTGTAATCCCTAATCTGGGAATGGGAGCAGATCCCAGGGGTCTGTAATCCCTAATCTGGGAATGGGAGCAGATCCCAGGGGTCTGTGTTCCCCAATCTGGGAATGGGAGCAGATCCCAGGGGTCTGTAATCCCTAATCTGGGAATGGGAGCAGATCCCAGGGGTCTGTGTTCCCCAATCTGGGAATGGGAGCAGATCCCAGGGGTCTGTAATCCCTAATCTGGGAATGGGAGCAGATCCCAAAGGTCTGCAATCCCTA
>NW_020936912.1:0-577 GCF_003984885.1 Neopelma chrysocephalum
TGCTCATCCCATTCACCACCTGCTCCTGGGAAGGCTCAGCATTCCCAGCTCCCCTTCCCACAGCAGGAGAAATCCCAAATTCCTCCCAAGGAACTCCCCCAGCAGCTTCCCTGGGGTCGCCCATCCCGCTTTTCCAGCTGCACATGGAAGAGGCAGAGCCAGCCCAGGCTCCCAAAATCCTGGAATGTCCAAGGCCAGGGTGGAGCAACCTGGGATAGAGGAACCGGGAGCAACCAGGGCTGGGATGGGATGGGATGGGATGGGGTTGAATGTCCTTCCAACTCAAATCATCCTGGAATCCCGGGATTCACCCCAGGGATGGGATGGGATGGGATGAGATTTAATGTCCTTCCAACCCAAACCATGCTGGGATCCCGGGATTCACCCCAGGGATGGGATGGGATGGGATTGAATGGGATTTAATGTCCTTCCAATCCAAACCATCCCGTGATCCTGGAATTCACCCCAGGGGTGGGATGGGATGGGATTTAATGTCCTTCCAACCCAAACCATCCCGGGATCCCAGGATCCACCCCAGGGGTGGGATGGGATGGGATGGGATGTCCTTCCAACCCAA
>NW_020936913.1:0-603 GCF_003984885.1 Neopelma chrysocephalum
TGCTCATCCCATTCACCACCTGCTCCTGGGAAGGCTCAGCATTCCCAACTCCCCTTCCCCCAGCAGGAGAGATCCAGAATTCCTCCCAAGGAACTCCCCCAGCAGCTTCCCTGGGGTCGCCCATCCCGCTTTTCCAGCTGCACATGGAAGAGGCAGAGCCAGCCCAGGCTCCCAAAATCCTGGAATGTCCAAGGCCAGGGTGGAGCAACCTGGGATAGAGGAACCGGGAGCAACCAGGGCTGGGATGGGATGGGATGGGATGGGATGGGATGGGATGGGATTGAATGTCCTTCCAACTCAAACCATCCTGGGATCCCAGGATTCACCCCAGGGATGGGATGGGATTGAATGGGATTTAATGTCCTTCCAATCCAAACCATCCCGGGATCCTGGAATTCACCCCAGGGGTGGGATGGGATTGAATGGGATTTAATGTCCTTCCAATCCAAACCATCCCGGGATCCTGGAATTCACCCCAGGGGTGGGATGGGATGGGATTTAATGTCCTTCCAACCCAAACCATCCCGGGATCCCAGGATCCACCCCAGGGGTGGGATGGGATGGGATGGGATGGGATGTCCTTCCAACCCAAACCATGCTGGG
>NW_020936914.1:0-458 GCF_003984885.1 Neopelma chrysocephalum
ATTGCAAAATTCCAATTTCCAAATTATTGCAAAATTCCAATTTCCACCGATCATGAACCCATAGAAACCCCTCTAATATCTGGGAAGCATTTCCTACATGAATGAGGTTTTGAGCAGGGAATTTTCCATCTGGTTACAAAATCCCAATTTCCACTAATGAGGAATTTACAGGACCTCCTCTTATATCTGGGAAATGTTTCCTGCATGAATGAAGTTTTAAACAGGGAATTTTCCAAATTATTGCAAAATCCCAATTTCCACCGATCAGGATCCCACAGGAGCCCCTCTGACAGCTGGGAAGAATGTCCTGCATGACTGAGGTTTTAAACAGGGGATATTCCAAATTATTGTGAAATTCCAATTTCCACATTATTGGAAAATTCCAAATTCCACTGATCAGGAACCCCTCTCGTATCTGGGAAGCGTTTCCTACATGAATGAGGTTTTGAGCAGGGAAT
>NW_020936915.1:0-603 GCF_003984885.1 Neopelma chrysocephalum
TCACATGTATGGACAGCACATAGGTGAGAGAAAGCCAGGGGGACCTCTGGGGGAAAGGCTTTTGGGGGAAAAACGGCAGGAAAAGTGGTCCCAGGGGTGAAGGAAAAGCGTGGGAGGACTCCCGGCACCTTCCGGGGCTGGTTACGACCTAAATGAGGGGCCTGAGAGCGTCCAAATTGGTGCAAAATTCCAATTCCTGCTGATCAGGAACTCACAGGAGCCCCTCTGACAGCAAAATTCTGATTTCCACTGATCATGAACCCATAGGAACCCCTCTTATATCTGGGAAGAGTTTCCTGCATGAATGGGGTTTTGAGCAGGGAATATTCCAAATTATTGCACAATTCCAATTTCCAAATTATTGCAAAATTCTGATTTCCACTGATTTTGAACCCATAGGAACCCCTCTGACAGCTGGGAAGCATTTCATACATGAATGAGGTTTTGAGCAGGGAATATTCCAAATTATTGCAAAATTCCAATTTCTGCTGATCAGGAACTCACAGGAGCCCCTCTGACAGCTGGGAAGAGTTTCCTGAATAAATAAAATTTTGAGCAGGGAATATTCCAAATTATTGCAAAATTCCAATTTCCAAATTATTG
>NW_020936916.1:0-995 GCF_003984885.1 Neopelma chrysocephalum
TCACATGTATGGACAGCACATAGGTGAGAGAAAGCCAGGGGGACCTCGGGGGGAAAGGCTTTTGGGGGAAAAACGGCAGGAAAAGTGGTCCCTGGGGTGAAGGAAAAGCGTGGGAGGACTCTCGGTACCCTCCAGGGCCGGTTGAGACCTAAAAGAGGGACCTGAGAGCATCCAAATTGGTGCAAAATTCCAATTCCTGCTGATCAGGAGCCCCTCTGACAGCTGGGAAGTGTTTCCTGCATAAATGAGATTTTGAGCAGGGAATATTCCAAATTATTGCAAAATTCCAATTTCCACTGATCTTGAACCCATAGGAACCCTTCTTATATCTGGGAAGAGTTTCCTGCATGAATGAGATTTTGAGCAGGGAATATTCCATATGGTTAAAAAATCCCAGTTTCCACTGATCAGGAACTCACAGAAGCCCCTCTGACAGCTGGGAAGAGTTTTCTGCATAAATAAGATTTTGAGCAGGGAATATTCCAAATTATTGCAAAATTCCGATTTCCAAATTATTGCAAAATTCCGATTTCCAAATTATTGCAAAATTCCAATTTCCACTGATCAGGAACCCACAGGAACCCCTCCTATATCTGGGAAGCATTTCATACATGACTGAGGTTTAAAATGGAATATTCCGAATCATTGCAAAATTCCAATTTCAAAATTATTGCAAAATTCTGATTTCCACTGATCAGGAACCCATAAGAGCCCCTCTTATATCTGGGAAGTGTTTCCTGCATGACTGAGGTTTTAAATGGGGAATATTCCGAATTATTGCAAAATCCCAATTTCCACCGATCAGGATCCCACAGGAGCCCCTCTGACAGCTGTGAAGAATGTCCTGCATGACTGAGGTTTTAAACAGGGAATATTCCAAATTATTGTGAAATTCCAATTTCCACATTATTGGAAAATTCCAAATTCCACTGATCAGGAACCCCTCTTGTATCTGGGAAGCGTTTCCTACATGAATGAGGTTTTGAGCAGGGAAT
>NW_020936917.1:0-327 GCF_003984885.1 Neopelma chrysocephalum
CAGCAGAGCTGGCAGATCCCAACCCACAGAAACCCAAACCCAGCTCAAGAAAAAGCAAATTAAAACCTAAAATCCCAATTTTTACTTTAAATTCTTTGGCCTGTGAGACCCCATTTCCCAGGACAACCCTGAATTATCCTCTGGGATAAGGGACGGACACTCAGGAAACCACTTTATATCCTGGGCAACTCCATCCCAGCAGAGCTGGGTTGGGGTTACACAGAAACCCAAAAGCTCAGGAAAAAGCACAAATAAAACCCCAAATCCCAGTTTTTCATTTCAATTCTTTGGCCTGTGAGACCCCATTTCCCAGGACAACCTGGAATT
>NW_020936918.1:0-406 GCF_003984885.1 Neopelma chrysocephalum
TGGCAGATCCCAACCCACAGAAACCCAAACCCAGCTCAGGAAAAAGCCCCTTAAAACCCCAAATCCCAGTTTTTACTTTAAATTCTTTGACCTGTGAGACCCCATTTCCCATGATAACCCTGAATTATCCTCTGGGATAAGAACTGGACATTCAGGAATTCCCTTATCACTTTATATCCTGGCCAACACCAGCTGGGTTGGGGTTACACAGAAACCCAAAAGCTCAGGAAAAAGCACATTAAATCCCAAAATCCCAGTTTTTACTTTAAATTCTTTGGCCTGTGGGATCCCATTTCCCAGAATTATCCTCTGGGATAAGGGATGGACACTCAGGAAGTCACTTTACATCCCGGGCAACCCCATCCCAGCAGAGCTGGCAGATCCCAACCCACAGAAACCCAAACCC
>NW_020936919.1:0-541 GCF_003984885.1 Neopelma chrysocephalum
TGGGATAAGAGTTGGACACTTAGGAATTCCCTAATTACTTTACATCCTGGGCAACACCATCCCAGCAGAGCTGGGTTAGGGTTACACAGAAACCCAAAAGCTCAGGAAAAAAGCACAAATAAACCCCAAAATCCCAGTTTTTAATTTTAATTCTTTGGCCTGTGAGACCCCATTTCCCAGGACAACCCAGAATTATCCTCTGGGATAAGAGATGGACACTCAGGAATTCCCTAATCACTTTATATCCTGGGCAACACCAGCTGGGTTGGGGTTACACAGAAACCCAAAAGCTCAGGAAAAAACAGTTAAGACCCAAAATCCCAGTTTTATTTTAACTTCTTTTGTCTGTAAGACCCCATTTCCCAGGACAACCCTGAATTATCCTCTGGGATAAGGGATGGACACTCAGGAAGTCACTTTATATCCTGGGCAACACCATCCCAGCAGAGCTGGCAGATCCCAACCCACAGAAACCCAAAAGCTCAGGAAATGGTCCCTTAGAACCCAAAATCCCAATTTTTACTTTAAATTTTTTGGCCTG
>NW_020936920.1:0-541 GCF_003984885.1 Neopelma chrysocephalum
TGGGATAAGAGTTGGACACTTAGGAATTCCCTAATTACTTTACATCCTGGGCAACACCATCCCAGCAGAGCTGGGTTAGGGTTACACAGAAACCCAAAAGCTCAGGAAAAAAGCACAAATAAACCCCAAAATCCCAGTTTTTAATTTTAATTCTTTGGCCTGTGAGACCCCATTTCCCAGGACAACCCAGAATTATCCTCTGGGATAAGAGATGGACACTCAGGAATTCCCTAATCACTTTATATCCTGGGCAACACCAGCTGGGTTGGGGTTACACAGAAACCCAAAAGCTCAGGAAAAAACAGTTAAGACCCAAAATCCCAGTTTTATTTTAACTTCTTTTGTCTGTAAGACCCCATTTCCCAGGACAACCCTGAATTATCCTCTGGGATAAGGGATGGACACTCAGGAAGTCACTTTATATCCTGGGCAACACCATCCCAGCAGAGCTGGCAGATCCCAACCCACAGAAACCCAAAAGCTCAGGAAATGGTCCCTTAGAACCCAAAATCCCAATTTTTACTTTAAATTTTTTGGCCTG
>NW_020936921.1:0-395 GCF_003984885.1 Neopelma chrysocephalum
TTTGTTCCCCATTCCCAAGGGTTTGTTCTCCATCCCAAGGATTTTTCCTCCATCCCAAGGATTTGTTCTCCGTCCCAAGGGTTTCTCCTCCATCCCAAGCATTTTTCCTCCATCCCAAACTTTTTTCCTCCATCCCAAGAGGTCTCCATTCCCAAGACTTTGTTCCCAGGGATTTCTTCTCCATTCCCAGGTGTTTGTTCTCCATCCCAAGGGTTTGTTCCCCATCCCAAGGGTTTGTTCTCCATCCCAAGGGTTTGTTCCCCATTCCCAAATGTTTGTTCCCAAGGTTTTGTTCCCGCTTCCATGTTTTGTTCTCCATTCCCAAGGGTTTCTCCTCCATCCCAAACATTTTTCCTCCATCCCAATAGTTCTCCATTCCCAAGACTTTGTTCCCA
>NW_020936922.1:0-314 GCF_003984885.1 Neopelma chrysocephalum
TGGAATTAGTGGAATTCAGGAGTGGAATTCAGGAGTGGAATTCAGGAATGGAATTCAGGAGTGGAATCAGGAGTGGGATTCGGGAGTGGGATTCGGGAGTGGAATTCGGGAGTGGAATTCAAGAGTGGGATTCAGGAGTGGAATTAGTGGAATTCAGGAGTGGAATTCAGGAGTGGAATTCAGGAATGGAATTCAGGAGTGGAATCAGGAGTGGGATTCGGGAGTGGGATTCGGGAGTGGAATTCGGGAGTGGAATTCAAGAGTGGGATTCAGGAGTGGAATTCAGGAGTGGAATTCAGGAGTGGAATTCAAGA
>NW_020936923.1:0-933 GCF_003984885.1 Neopelma chrysocephalum
TCCCGGAGTTACTCCCACCTTCCCAGGGCTGCTCCCACCTTCCCGGGGCTGGTTCCACCTTCCCGGGGCTGGTTCCACCTTCCCGGGGTTGCTCCCACCTTCCCGGGGCTGCCCTCTCCCTCCGGGGCTGCTCCCACTCTCCCAGGACTGCCCTGACCTTCCCGGGGCTGCTCCCACTCTGCCGAGAATGCACTTACCCTCCCGGAGTTACTCCCACCTTCCCGGGGCTGCTCCCGCTCTCCCGGGAATGCTCCCACCCCCCTCCCGACGCTCCTCCCGCTCTCCCGGGTTTCCCCCCCTCCCCTCCCGGCCTGATCCCGCTTTCCCTGGCTGCTCCCACCTTCCCGGGCTGCTCCCACCCTCCATTTGGACCCCGCACAACGTTACAAGACGAAAGTACTCTGTAAGTTAATCTTTATTTTGGAAGCTTATTAGGAACGAAAACCATCAAACAAGGGCTCGGCCCCCTCTGCCGGGCGAGAGGAGGATTTACTGGAGCCGGTGTGGGTGTCCCTTTGGACTCGCTGTGTCCGGGACAGCGAATCCCAGCGCTGGTGAGAGCCGGGGCTGCGGGAACACTGAGGAAATCCTGCCCCGGGAGTCGAGCTTTGGTCCCTACGCTCCCCCCGCGTCCGACAGAGAGCGGAGGTTTCCCTCGCCCCACCTTTTGCTATTGATGTATTTACGAAAACACTTTTATTACCCTTTAGGGAAGTGGCCAGATTAAGTTCTAATTGAGCTTTTGCATTTCTGATTTCCTTTCTGCGTGACCTAAGGACATCCTTAAACACTTCCTGAGGAGCAAACCAGCGGGCAGAGTCACAGAGGGGCAGCAGGAATAAAGAGGAATCTGTCACATCTGTCCCTTGTCATAAAAAGGACTCAGGGGTGGATTAGATGACCTTTAAAAGTCCCTTCCAACCCAAACCGGTG
>NW_020936924.1:0-842 GCF_003984885.1 Neopelma chrysocephalum
TCCCACTCTGCCGAGACTGCACTTTCCTTCCCGCGGCTGCTCCCGCCCTCCTGGGGCTGCTCCCACCTTCCCGGGATTACTCCCACCTTCCCGGGGTTAATCCCACCTTCCCCGGGCTGGTCCCACCTTCCCGGGGCTGGTCCCACCTTCCCGGGGCTGCCCTCTCCCTCCGGGGCTGCTCCCACTCTCCCAGGACTGCCCTGACCTTCCCGGGCTGCTCCCACCCTCCATTTGGACCCCGCACAACGTTACAAGACGAAAGTACTCTGTAAGTTAATCTTTATTTTGGAAGCTTATTAGGAACGAAAACCATCAAACAAGGGCTCGGCCCCCTCTGCCGGGCGACGGGAGGATTTACTGGAGCCGGTGATGGGACACATGGGTGTCCCTTTGGACTCGCTGTGTCCGGGACAGCGAATCCCAGCGCTGGTGAGAGCCGGAACACTGAGGAAATCCTGCCCCGGGAGTCGAGCTTTGGTCCCTACGCTCCCCCCGCGTCCGACAGAGAGCGGAGGTTTCCCTCGCCCCTCCTTTTGCTATTGGTGTATTTACAAAAACATTTTTTATTACCCTTTAGGGAAGTGGCCAGATTAAGTTCTAATTGAGCTTTTGCATTTCTGATTTCCTTTCTGCGTGACCTAAGGACATCCTTAAACACTTCCTGAGGAGCAAACCAGCGGGCAGAGTCACAGAGGGGCAGCAGGAGTAAAGAGGAATCTGTCACACCTATCCCTTATCTCAGCTGAGCCTCCAGCTGGTGGGTGGAAGAAACTGTTTCTGTCATAAAAAGGACTCGGGTGGATTAGATGACCTTTAAAAGTCCCTTCCAACCCAAACCGGTG
>NW_020936925.1:0-836 GCF_003984885.1 Neopelma chrysocephalum
GCTGTGGGTGCTGAGTGGGTGCTGTGGGTGCTGGATGTGTTATGTGGGTGGGTGCTGGCTGGGCGCTGTGGGTGGGTACTGGGTGAGTGCTGAGTGGGTGCTGGCTGATGCTGAGTGGATGCTGTGGGTGCTGAGTGGGTGCTGTGAGTGCTGAGTGGATGCTGTGGGTGCTGAGTGGGTGCTGGCTGATGCTGAGTGGGTGCTGTGGGTGCTGAGTGGGTGCTGTGAGTGCTGAGTGGGTGCTGTGGGTGCTGGCTGGTGCTGGCTGGGCGCTGTGGGTGGGTGCTGGCTGGTGCTGAGCACCCATGGGCGCCGCGCTGGTGCCGCGCTGTTCCAGACACAGCCAGCACCCACAGCACCCACTCAGCACTCACAGCACCCACTCAGCACCCACAGCACCCACTCAGCATCAGCCAGCACCCACTCAGCACCCACAGCATCCACTCAGCACTCACAGCACCCACTCAGCACCCACAGCATCCACTCAGCATCAGCCAGCACCCACTCAGCACTCACCCAGTACCCACCCACAGCGCCCAGCCAGCACCCACCCACATAACACATCCAGCACCCACAGCACCCACTCAGCACCCACAGCTGCCCATGGACCTGCCCAGGCCAGAGGAGGAGGATCTGCAGGGGATCAGAGCACGGGACCATCCTGTTCCCAGCACGGAGCCTGGAGGGGAGGGCGTCTCCTGGGACTGACCATTGCCCACGCTACTGGGCCTGCTGCTGCAGGGGGCTGCAGGGGCTGGGTGAGTGCTGCAGGGGGCTGGGGGTGCTGTGGGTGCTGAGTGGGTGCTGTGGGTGCTGGATGTGTTATGTGGGTGGGT
>NW_020936926.1:0-584 GCF_003984885.1 Neopelma chrysocephalum
GGTGGCACCAGTGGGGAGAAGGGGATGGAAATGGGGAGAAGGTGATGGAAATGGGGAGAAGGGGATGGAAATGGGGAGAAAGGGATGGAAATAGGGAGAAGAGGATGGAAATGAGGAGAAGGGGATGGAAACGGGGACGAGGTCATGGAAATGGGACCAAGGTGATGGAATTGGGGTCAAGATAATGGCAATAGGAACATGGTGCCACCTTGACCCTATTGCCATCACCTTTAACCTGTTTCCGTCACCTTGACCCCAATTCCATCACCTTGACCCCATTTCCATCCCTTAACTCTGTTGCCGGCACCTTGACCCTATTGCTGGCACCCTGACCCTATTGCCATCACCTTGTCCCTGTTTCCATCACCTTGACCCCAATTCCATCACCTTGACCCCATTTTCATCCCTCAACTCTGTCGTTGGCACCTTGTTCCTATTGCCATTATCTTGACCCCAATTCCATCACCTTGGTCCCATTTCCATGACCTCGTCCCCGTTTCCATCCCCTTCTCCTCATTTCCATCCTCTTCTCCCTATTTCCATCCCTTTCTCCCCATTTCCATCCCCTTCTCCCCATTTCCATC
>NW_020936927.1:0-364 GCF_003984885.1 Neopelma chrysocephalum
GAACACAGGGGACATAAGGGGACATCAGCAACACAGGGGGACATCAGCAACACAGGGGACATCTGAGACACAGGGGACATCTGAGACACAGGGGACATCTGAGACACAGGGGCAGCTCTCCAGAGGGAGGCAGCAGAATTCCTTGAGAATCCCACCCTTGAGCCCTGTTTTCCTCCCCTGCAGAACTAACTCAGTGAACTAAAGCCCTCAGCTTTGTCAGAAGGAAACCAGGGTCTTTATTTCAGCTACAAGGACCAGCTTTGGAGGGGCTCAAGGGGAGCTGGCTCAGAACATCAGCCAAAGACATCTCCTACCCCGTTACTATACCTTTACTCCTGTGAGCATGCCCGTTGTGGAGACACTA
>NW_020936928.1:0-400 GCF_003984885.1 Neopelma chrysocephalum
GACATCAGGAACACAGGGGACATAAGGGGACATCAGCAACACAGGGGACATCAGGGGACATCAGCAACACAGGGGGACATCAGCAACACAGGGGACATCTGAGACACAGGGGACATCTGAGACACAGGGGACATCTGAGACACAGGGGCAGCTCTCCAGAGGGAGGCAGCAGAATTCCTTGAGAATCCCACCCTTGAGCCCTGTTTTCCTCCTCTGCAGAACTAACTCAGTGAACTAAAGCCCTCAGCTTTGTTAGAAGGAAACCAGGGTCTTTATTTCAGCTACAAGGACCAGCTTTGGTGGGGCTCAAGGGGAGCTGGCTCAGAACATCAGCCAAAGACATCTCCTACCCAGTTACTATACCTTTACTCCTGTGAGCATGCCCGTTGTGGAGACACTA
>NW_020936929.1:0-1714 GCF_003984885.1 Neopelma chrysocephalum
GCCAGGTTGCTGCTTGAGATGAGAGTTCAGAGCATCAATCTCTGACTCGAGAAACCCTTTGGGGAAATGGAGCCACTTGAAGGAGGAGGGAAATAAGACAAATGAGGGGAAGTTTTCTGCTCTTGAATCCTTTGGCAGATTAATTAAAGTGTGAGGAAGCAGCGGGAGCCCGAGGAGACTTCTCAGCTGAAGTGTGGGCACTGAATGCAAGATGAGAGAATTCCAGATTGGTTTGGGGTTGGAAGGGACCTTAAAAATCATGAATTCCACCCCCTGCCCTGGGTAGGGACACCTTCCACTAGCCCAGGTTGCTCCAACCTGGCCTTGGACACTTCCAGGGATCCAGGGGCAGCCACAGCTTCTCTGGGCAACCTGTGCCAGTTCCTCCCCACCCTCCCAGCCAGGAATTCCTTCCCAATATCCCATCTAACCCTGTTCTCTGTCAGTTTGAAGCCATTCCCTTTGTCCTGTCCCTCCAAGCCCTTGTAAACAGTCTCTCTCCATCTTTCCTGTGGCTCCTCCAGGTCCTGGAAGGCCACAATCAGTTTCCCCCAAAGCTTCTGTTCTCCAGGCTGAACAATCCCAGGTCTCCCAGCACTTGGATGGTTCATCCAATCCCAGAGCCATGGAATGGTTTGGGTTGGAAGGGACCTTAAAGGCCATCCAGTGCCACCCCTGCCATGGGCAGGGACACCTTCCACCAGCCCAGGTTGCTCCAACCTGGCCTTGGACACTTCCAGGGATCCAGGGGCAGCCACAGCTTCTCTGGGCAACCTGTGCCAGGGCCTCCCCACCCTTCCAGCCCAAACACTGGGGTTGTGCCACGTTTGGGCTGGGCCTGGCTCCCTCCTGGTGCAGCTGGGAGCGTTGAGTGCCCTCCCTGGTGAGCTGATCCTCTGAATTCCAGGGGGACGCTGAAGTGGCGCGACGGCCGCAACCACGTCGGGGACTTCAAGGAGGGCTTGGAGCACGGGTAAGCCTTGGAAAACACGGGGTTCCTCGCTTCCAAACTATGCTTAGGAATGGTTCCTTCCTTCCAGAGGGATGTCTGCCTTAAGCTGAGGGTGTTGTAACCTGGAGAGAGCGGGTTGGTGGTGATTACGAGGAAAGAGCCACAGGCAGATGATGAGTTCAGTGCAGATATTTCCATCCATGTGGACATTCCCATGGATGAACCTGGTCCCTGGTGTCTAAATCTGTGTGAATTAATTCGTAGGAAGTGCCTTGAAAAGTTATTTTTAGGTATCTTTAAAAAACTTTCCTTAAATGAGTAGTTTTCAAAGGTAAGAAACCACGCTGTGAAATTCAAGTCTTATTTATTTAGGGTTTTTTTTTTGAAAGTAAGACTTTTACATTGCTCATTTTCTCAAGAATTCTAGAGTAGGTGAGGCTTTTAAGGGGAAAAAAAATGTCTCAGATATTCCTTTGTGTAAGGAATGACAGAAGATTTTCACAAGAATTCAAGAGTAGATGAGGCTTTTAAGGGGAGAAAAAGAAATCTCAGATACTTTGTGTAAGGAATGACAAAAGTTTTTTTTTTGAAAGTAAGACTTTTACATTCCTCATTTTCCCAAGAATTCCAGAATAGGTGAGGGTTTTAAGGGGAAAAAAAATATCTCAGATACTTTGTGTAAGGAATGACAAAAGATTTAACTTAGATTTTTTTAGGAAGTAAGACTTTTAGATGCCTCACTTTTACAAGAATTTCAGAATA
>NW_020936930.1:0-1536 GCF_003984885.1 Neopelma chrysocephalum
GCCAGGTTGCTGCTTGAGATGAGAGTTCAGAGCATCAATCTCTGACTGGAGAAACCCTTTGGGGAAATGGAGCCACTTGAAGGAGGAGGGAAATAAGACAAATGAGGGGAAGTTTTCTGCTCTCGAATCCTTTGGCAGATTAATTAAAGTGTGAGGAAGCAGCGGGAGCCCGAGGAGACTTCTGAGCTGAAGTGTGGGCACTGAATGCAAGATGAGAGAATTCCAGATTGGTTTGGGGTTGGAAGGGACCTTAAAAATCATGAATTCCACCCCCTGCCCTGGGTAGGGACACCTTCCACTAGCCCAGGTTGCTCCAACCTGGCTTTGGACACTTCCAGGGATCCAGGGGCAGCCACAGCTTCTCTGGGCAACCTGTGCCAGTTCCTCCCCACCCTCCCAGCCAGGAATTCCTTCCCAATATCCCATCTAACCCTGTTCTCTGTCAGTTTGAAGCCATTCCCTTTGTCCTGTCCCTCCAAGGCCCTTGTAAACAGTCTCTCTCCATCTTTCCTGTGGCTCCTCTAGGTCCTGGAAGGCCACAATCAGTTTCCCCCAAAGCTTCTGTTCTCCAGGCTGAACAATCCCAGCTCTCCCAGCACTTGGATGGTTCATCCAATCCCAGAGCCATGGAATGGTTTGGGTTGGAAGGGACCTTAAAGCCCATCCAGTGCCACCCCTGCCATGGGCAGGGACACCTTCCACTAGCCCAGGTTGCTCCAACCTGGCCTTGGACACTTCCAGGGATCCAGGGGCAGCCACAGCTTCTCTGCCCAACCTGTGCCAGGGCCTCCCCACCCTTCCAGCCCAAACACTGGGGTTGTGCCACGTTTGGGCTGGGCCTGGCTCCCTCCTGGTGCAGCTGGGAGCGTTGGGTGCCCTCCTTGCTGAGCTGATCCTCTGAATTCCAGGGGGACGCTGAAGTGGCGCGACGGACGCAACCACGTCGGGGACTTCAAGGAGGGCTTGGAGCACGGGTAAGCCTTGGAAAACAGGGGGTTCCTTGCTTCCAAACTATGCTTAGGAATGGTTCCTTCCTTCCAGAGGGACATCTGACTTAAGCTGAGGGTGTTGTAACCTGGAGAGAGCGGGTTGGTGGTGATTACAAGGCAAGAGCCACAGGCAGATGAGCAGTTCAGTGCTGATATTTCCATCCATGTGGACATTCCCATGGATGAACCTGATCCCTGGTGTCTAAATCCGTGTGAATTAACTCATAGGAAGTGCCTCGAAAAGTTATTTTTAGGTATCTTTAAAAAACTTTCCTTAAATGAGGAGTTTTCAAGGGTAAGAAACCACGCTGTGAAATTCAAGTCTTATTTATTTAGGGTTTTTTTTTTGAAAGTAAGACTTTTACATTCCTCATTTCTCAAGAATTCTAGAGTAGGTGAGGCTTTTAAGGGGAAAAATAAAAATCTCAGATATTCCTTTGTGTAAGGAATGACAGAAGATTTTCACAAGAATTCCAGAGTAGATGAGGCTTTTAAGGGGAGAAAAAAAAATCTCAGATACTTTGTGTAAGGAATGACAAAAGATTTA
>NW_020936931.1:0-345 GCF_003984885.1 Neopelma chrysocephalum
GATGCCTCACTTTTACAAGAATTTCAGAATAGGTGAGGGTTTTAAGGGAAAAAAAAAATCTCAGATACTTTGTGTAAGGAATGACAAAAGATTTAGCTTAGTTTTTTTTTTGAAAGTAAGACTTTTACATTCCTCCTTTTCACAAGAATTCCAGAGTAGATGAGGGTTTTAAGGGGAAAAAAATATCTCAGATATTTCGTGTAAGGAATGACAGAAGATTTAACTTAGTTTTTTTTTGGAAGTAAGGCTTTTAGATGCCTCACTTTTACAAGAATTTCAGAATAGATGAGGGTTTTAAGGGAAAAAAATAGATACTTTTGAAAGGAATAAAAAAACATTTAATTC
>NW_020936932.1:0-662 GCF_003984885.1 Neopelma chrysocephalum
AGAAAGGAGGAGTGAACCCTCTTAAAGCCCTCTGCTGCAGTTTGAAAGCCCAGGGCAAGGAAGGAGAGCTGGGAGCCAGAAGAAAGGAAAAACCAGGAGAAGGGAAGAATGGAGCTTTTTAAGTGTCTTTGGCTGCAGTTTGAAACTCCAGGGCAAGGAAAAGGAAAAACCAGGAGAAGGGCAGAATGGAGCTTCTTAAGTCTCTTTGGCTGCAGTTTGAAAGCCAAGGGCAAGGAGGGAAAGCTGGGAGCCAGAAAAAGGGAAAAACCAGGAGAAAGGAGGAGTAAACCCTCTTAAATCCCTCTGGCTGCAGTTTGAAAGCCCAGGGCAAGGAAGCAGAGCTGGGAGTCAGAAAAAGGGGAAAACCAGGAGAAGGGAAAAACCAGGAGCTTCTTAAATCCCTCTGGCTGCAGTTTGAAAGGCCAGGGCAAGGAAAAGGAAAAACCAGGAGAAGGGAAGGATGGACCCTCTCAAATCCCTCTGGCTGCAGTTTGAAACCCCAGGGCAAGGAAGCAGAGGTGGGAGCCAGGAAAGGGGAAAACCAGGAGAAGGGAAAAACCAAGAGCTTCCTAAATCCCTCTGACTGCAGTCTGAAAGCCCAGGGCAGGGAAGAAAAGCTGGGAGCCAGGAGAAGGGAAAAACCAGGAGAAGGGAAGAATGGA
>NW_020936933.1:0-795 GCF_003984885.1 Neopelma chrysocephalum
GCCAGGAAAGGGAAAAACCAGGAGAAGGGAAGAGTGGAGCTTCTTAAATCCCTCTGGCTGCAGTTTGAAACCCCAGGGCAAGGAAGGAGAGCTGGGAGTCAGAAGAAAGGGAAAACCAGGAGAAGGGAAGAATGGAGGTTCTTAAGTCTCTCTGGCTGCAGTTTGAAACCCCAGGGCAGAGAAAGAAACCTGGGAGCCAGAAAAGGGAAAAACCAGGAGAAGGGAAGGATGGACCCTCTTAAATCCCTCTGCTGCAGTTTGAAACCTCAGGGGAAGGAGAGCTGGGAGTCAGAAGAAGGGAAAAACCAGGAGAAGGGAAAAACCAGGAGCTTCTTAAATCCCTCTGGCTGCAGTTTGAAAGCCCAGGGCAAGGAAAAGGAAAAACCAGGAGAAGGGTAGAATGGAGCTTCTTAAGTCTCTTTGGCTGCAGTTTGAAACCCAAGGGCAAGGAGGGAAAGCTGGGAGCCAGGAGAAGGGAAGAACCAGGAGAAGGGAAGAGTGGAGCTTCTTAAATTCCTCTGGGTGCAGTTTGAAACCCCAGGGCAAGGAAGTAGATCTGGGAGCCAGGAAAGGGAAAAACCAGAAGGGAAAAACCAGGAGCTTCTTAAATCCCTCTGACTGCAGTCTGAAAGCCCAGGGCAGGGAAGAAAAGCTGGGAGCCAGGAGAAGGGAAAAACCAGGAGAAGGGAAGAGTGGAGGCTCTTAAATCCCTCTGGCTGCAGTTTGAAACCCAAGGGCAGAGAAGGATAGCTGGGAGCCAGGAGAAGGGAAAAACCAGGAGAAGGGAAGAATGGA
>NW_020936934.1:0-397 GCF_003984885.1 Neopelma chrysocephalum
AGAAAGGAGGAGTGAACCCTCTTAAAGCCCTCTGCTGCAGTTTGAAACCCAAGGGCAAGGAAGGAGAGCTGGGAGCCAGAAGAAAGGAAAAACCAGGAGAAGGGAAGAATGGAGCTTTTCAAGTGTCTTTGGCTGCAGTTTGAAACTCCAGGGCAAGGAAGGAGAGCTGGGAGCCAGAAAGAGGGGAAAACCAGAAGAAAGGAGGAGTGAACCCTCTTAAATCCCTCTGGCTGCAGTTTGAAACCCAAGGGCAGAGAAGGAAAGGGAAAAACCAGGAGAAGGGAAGGATGGACTCTCTTAAATCCCTTTGGCTGCAGTTTGAAACCCCAGGGTAGAGAAGGAAAGCTGGAAGCCAGGAAAGGGAAAAACCAGGAGAAGGGAAGAGTGGAGCTTCTTA
>NW_020936935.1:0-662 GCF_003984885.1 Neopelma chrysocephalum
AGAAAGGAGGAGTGAACCCTCTTAAAGCCCTCTGCTGCAGTTTGAAAGCCCAGGGCAAGGAAGGAGAGCTGGGAGCCAGAAGAAAGGAAAAACCAGGAGAAGGGAAGAATGGAGCTTTTTAAGTGTCTTTGGCTGCAGTTTGAAACTCCAGGGCAAGGAAAAGGAAAAACCAGGAGAAGGGCAGAATGGAGCTTCTTAAGTCTCTTTGGCTGCAGTTTGAAAGCCAAGGGCAAGGAGGGAAAGCTGGGAGCCAGAAAAAGGGAAAAACCAGGAGAAAGGAGGAGTAAACCCTCTTAAATCCCTCTGGCTGCAGTTTGAAAGCCCAGGGCAAGGAAGCAGAGCTGGGAGTCAGAAAAAGGGGAAAACCAGGAGAAGGGAAAAACCAGGAGCTTCTTAAATCCCTCTGGCTGCAGTTTGAAAGGCCAGGGCAAGGAAAAGGAAAAACCAGGAGAAGGGAAGGATGGACCCTCTCAAATCCCTCTGGCTGCAGTTTGAAACCCCAGGGCAAGGAAGCAGAGGTGGGAGCCAGGAAAGGGGAAAACCAGGAGAAGGGAAAAACCAAGAGCTTCCTAAATCCCTCTGACTGCAGTCTGAAAGCCCAGGGCAGGGAAGAAAAGCTGGGAGCCAGGAGAAGGGAAAAACCAGGAGAAGGGAAGAATGGA
>NW_020936936.1:0-795 GCF_003984885.1 Neopelma chrysocephalum
GCCAGGAAAGGGAAAAACCAGGAGAAGGGAAGAGTGGAGCTTCTTAAATCCCTCTGGCTGCAGTTTGAAACCCCAGGGCAAGGAAGGAGAGCTGGGAGTCAGAAGAAAGGGAAAACCAGGAGAAGGGAAGAATGGAGGTTCTTAAGTCTCTCTGGCTGCAGTTTGAAACCCCAGGGCAGAGAAAGAAACCTGGGAGCCAGAAAAGGGAAAAACCAGGAGAAGGGAAGGATGGACCCTCTTAAATCCCTCTGCTGCAGTTTGAAACCTCAGGGGAAGGAGAGCTGGGAGTCAGAAGAAGGGAAAAACCAGGAGAAGGGAAAAACCAGGAGCTTCTTAAATCCCTCTGGCTGCAGTTTGAAAGCCCAGGGCAAGGAAAAGGAAAAACCAGGAGAAGGGTAGAATGGAGCTTCTTAAGTCTCTTTGGCTGCAGTTTGAAACCCAAGGGCAAGGAGGGAAAGCTGGGAGCCAGGAGAAGGGAAGAACCAGGAGAAGGGAAGAGTGGAGCTTCTTAAATTCCTCTGGGTGCAGTTTGAAACCCCAGGGCAAGGAAGTAGATCTGGGAGCCAGGAAAGGGAAAAACCAGAAGGGAAAAACCAGGAGCTTCTTAAATCCCTCTGACTGCAGTCTGAAAGCCCAGGGCAGGGAAGAAAAGCTGGGAGCCAGGAGAAGGGAAAAACCAGGAGAAGGGAAGAGTGGAGGCTCTTAAATCCCTCTGGCTGCAGTTTGAAACCCAAGGGCAGAGAAGGATAGCTGGGAGCCAGGAGAAGGGAAAAACCAGGAGAAGGGAAGAATGGA
>NW_020936937.1:0-368 GCF_003984885.1 Neopelma chrysocephalum
ACAGGTGATGCCAGGGGGACACAGGTGATGCCAAGGGCACACAGGTGATGCCACGGGGACAGAGGTGATGCCACGGGGACAGAGGTGATGCCATGGGGACACAGGTGATGTCATGGGGATAGAGGTGATGCCAAGGGGGACACAGGTGATGCCAAGGGCACACAGGTGATGCCAAGAGGACACAGGTGATGCCATGGGGACACAGGTGATGCCATGGGGTCAGGGATGGTATCATGGGGTCAGGGATGGTATCATGGGGATGGGGGTGATGCCACAGGAACAGAGGTGATGCCATGGGGACAGAGGTGATGCCAAGGGGATACAGGTGATGCCAGGGGGACACAGGTGATGCCAAGGGCACACAGGTG
>NW_020936938.1:0-436 GCF_003984885.1 Neopelma chrysocephalum
TCAAACAGTCCCACAATTAAACAGTCCCACAATCAAACAGTCCCACACAGTCACAGAACAGGCACATCCCTTGGAACAACCCCCAGGCTCAGAAATGCAGGAGACAGCAAAGAATGGGGAGTCAGTTCTTGATGAGGCTGGAATTGGAGTCGACCTGTTGCTCCTGGATAGGAATTCGACAGCTCCCATCCTCTGGAAGAGAGAGAATTATAAAAGTAAATACTCAATAAAAATATCAAATAGAAATAAAAACCAAATAAAAATAAAAACTGAATAAAATAAATACTAAATAAATATAAATACTAAATAAATATAAATACTAAATAAATATAAATACTAAATAAAAAATTAAATAATAAATAAATAAAAACGAAATAAAAATAAATACGAAATAAAAATAAAAACTACTTTAAAAATAAATACGAAATAAAAATAA
>NW_020936939.1:0-399 GCF_003984885.1 Neopelma chrysocephalum
ATCAAACAGTCCCACAATTAAACAGTCCCACAATCAAACAGTCCCACCCAGTCACAGAACAGGCACATCCCTTGGAACAACCCCCAGGCTCAGAAATGCAGGAGACAGCAAAGAATGGGAAGTCAGTTCTTGATGAGGCTGGAATTGGAGTCGACCTGTTGCTCCTGGATAGGAATTCGACAGCTCCCATCCTCTGAAAGAGAGAGAATTATAAAAGTAAATACTCAATAAAAATATCAAATAAAAATGCCAAATAAAAATAAAAACTGAATAAAATAAATACTAAATAAATATAAATACTAAATAAAAAATTAAATAATAAATAAATAAAAACGAAATAAAAATAAATACTAAATAAAAATAAAAACTACTTTAAAAATAAATACGAAATAAAAATAA
>NW_020936940.1:0-382 GCF_003984885.1 Neopelma chrysocephalum
TTGCTTCTGCAAACCCCCATGGCCACAACCCCAGCCTTATCCTTTGCTGTTTGGCACCTCCTCTAGTCTGCCAGGATCTGTGGTTTCTTTTCCACTTATCCTCACTAAAGTGTTGTTTCAGCCATCCACCACACCTTCCCCTGAGCTCTCTGATTTTCTGCCTGCCTCAAAGCACTTCCAAAGCAGAAAGCCCATCCATTCATCCCAAGCCTGACATACTGCTGATCCCTGGTTGTGCTGGTTTTATCCCTTCAGAAAGTACAACTCCTTTCCCTCAAATCCCCAAAAGGTCCTTTTTATACCCTTTCTCCCTGAGTTTCTTGACACAGGTCCCTTTGCTTCTGCAAACCCCCATGGCCACAACCCCAGCCTTATCCTTTGC
>NW_020936941.1:0-608 GCF_003984885.1 Neopelma chrysocephalum
TTTCCAGGAGGATATCCACAGTGTGAGCCCAAGCACCTGGATTTCCAGGAGGACACACCAAGGCTGTGCTTGGAGCAGACACCCATCCCAGCACCCAAAGGAGCACAAGGGGTTCAAACCCACGTGGGGCACCCAAGAACAACCCCCCAGAGCCCCCTCTGTACCTGCACTGACCAAACCTAAGCTCTGCTGCCACCATTTCAGGCCTGTGGAATCCTGATTTGCTGCCCTAAGGAATTCCAGGAGCCAAACCCACTGCCCTTTTCCCCCTTTTCTCCTGTGCCACCACCCCCAGCCAGCAGAACATATTTGCTGCCGTGTTTCCCTGTCACTGCAAGGCAGGACACGTCTGTCCCTGTGCCAGATGCACCAGGAATTCCCAGGAACAAGGAACTTGCTGTGGCCTGGAAGGTCCCCAAAGCAGGCAGGTACAAGGCAGCCGTTCCCAGGAACCATCCAGTGTCGAGATTTGGTTCCTTGCCAGGGTTTCCAGGTGCTAAAAGGCACCTGCTCAGCCAGGCAGAACAACCTGCTGTGCTTTGGGATATTTTGGGGGGGTGAAGTTAAAAATGATCCTTCTTTAGGGAGGCAGAGGAGAAGCAGTGATG
>NW_020936942.1:0-601 GCF_003984885.1 Neopelma chrysocephalum
TTGGGACATCCCTGGAGTGAGCCCAAGCACCTGGATTTCCAGGAGGACACACCAAGGCTGTGCTTGGAGCAGACACCCATCCCAGCACCCCAAGGAGCACAAGGGGTTCAAACCCACGTGGGGCACCCAAGAACAACCCCCCAGAGCCCCCTCTGTACCTGCACTGACCAAGCCTAAGCTCTGCTGCCACCATTCTAGGCCTGTGGAATCCTGATTTGCTGCCCTAAGGAATTCCAGGAGCCAAACCCACTGCCCTTTCCCCCCTTTTCTCCTGTGCCACCACCCCCAGCCAGCAGAACATATTTGCTGCCATGTTTCCCTGTCACTGCAAGGCAGGACACGTCTGTCCCTGTGCCAGATGCACCAGGAATTCCCAGGAACAAGGAACTTGCTGTGGCCTGGAAGGTCCCCAGAGCGGGCAGATACAAGGCAGCCGTTCCCAGGAACGATCCAGTGTCGAGATTTGGTTCCTTGCCAGGGTTTCCAGGTGCTAAAAGGCACCTGCTCAACCAGGCAGAACAACCTGCTGTGCTTTGGGATATTTTGGGGGGTGGAGTTAAAAATGATCCTTCTTTAGGGAGGCAGAGGAGAAGCAGTGATG
>NW_020936943.1:0-804 GCF_003984885.1 Neopelma chrysocephalum
CATGGAGAGTCTTATCTGTGCACAGACACCCCAGGGCCAGCAGGTGCTGAGCACATCAGGTGCTGTCGTGGCTGCAGCACCACACTTTGGTGGGCTGGAGGGATGCAAAATTCCTGTTGGGTACCATGTACCTCCTGTCTGTGGGACTTGGGATGAAGTGCAGGAAAGCACTGGCTCTAACAGGTGGAGTGGGCACGTGCTGGCTCTGCTTCAGTGCCCAAAGAGCCTCCCCTGGGCAGCCAACCAGGTGAGCTGTGCTACACAAGGTGGGCCTCAGTGCTTTTCCACCAGGCCTTGGCATTCTTAAGAGACAGAAACAAGGTAATGTGCTCTGATAAGCTGTATCTGTCAGCTGAACAGCTGCTGTGTCGCAGTTCAGAGCAAGAAGTTCACCCATGACAGGCAGGACCCAACCCACTCACTCCCACGCACACGAGGACACTGCTGCCCCTGCTTCTGGCCCAGAGACAGGGGGACACACTCAGGAACAGAGAACAGTGATGGGCCTGAATTGTACAGGTTGGAGAAGAACAGTAAATGTGAGCTGACTTAACAAATTCTATTATAAGAAAAACTATGTACTCTTAAAACAGACCTAAAAGCCCACAGACGTGCCCTCAGAAGAAACTCTAAGATCCCACCTCATCCACTGCTGGCAAGTGCTCTGCAGGCTGCCTTGAGTCAGCCAGCAAACCCAGTGTGTGTTACACAGCCAGCAAACCCAGTGTGTGTTACACAGCCAGCAAACCCAGTGTGTGTGTGTGTTACACACCCAGCAAACCCAGTGTGTGTGTTACACAGCCA
>NW_020936944.1:0-325 GCF_003984885.1 Neopelma chrysocephalum
CCAGCAAACCCAGTGTGTGTTACACAGCCAGCAAACCCAGTGTGTGTGTTACACAGCCAGCAAACCCAGTGTGTGTTACACAGCCAGCAAGGGAGCACAGGCAGCTGAAAGGCCTTCAGTGAGTGAGGGCAAAACCAGAGCTGGCAGTGAACAGCCAGCTGTCAGGTAAGAGTGTTTGCTCCAGGTAACACTCCTCAATCCTGAGAGGAGACCCAGGGTTCACTGCTGCACCTTCAACCCATGTGCCAGGGGCTGTTTCCACAGGTTGCTCACACCACCCAGCTCTCTCCACATGGAAATTAATGGAAGTGTGCAAATTACCCTT